>NW_024082346.1:22434-225530 GCF_003009895.1 Hyaena hyaena | reverse complement strand
CAGTGGATTCTGCGTCTTTTTTCTCCCAATCTCTCAGGTTTTGTAAGGTTTCCAATGGCTTCAGATCTTTTCTGTGTGATGTATGGGCGCGAGTGCAAGTACGGAGCTCCTTACTTCTCCGCCATCTTGCCCTCTCTCACAATTTCATCCTTTTAATGGATGTGCAATATTCCATTATATCTCCTTTATCCATTCATCTACCATATTTTGGCTATTGTAAATACTTCTGCAATAAACATAGGGGAGTATATATCTTTTTGACTTAATGTCTTCATTTTCTTTGGGTAAATACTCAGTAGTCAAATTACTGGACCACATAATAGCTCTATTTTTAACTTTTTGAGGAAACTCCATACTGTTTTCCACAATGGCTACACTTACTTGCATTCTCACCAACAGTACAGTAGGGTTCCTGATTCTCCACATCCTTGACAACACTTGTCTTTTTGATGTTAGCCCTTCTGACAGTTGTGAGGTGCTATCTCATTGTGGTTTTGATTTGAACTTCTCCTTCTTCTCCCCCATGGTCCTCCATTAAGTTCCTCCTAATCCACCTATATGTGCAAACATATGGTATCTGTCCTTCTCTGCCTGACTTATTTTGCTCAGCATAACACCCTCGAGTTCCATCCATGTTGCTCCAAATGGCCAGATTTCATTCTTTCTCATTGCCATGTAGTATTTCTCTCATGATTAATGACGTTAAACATCTTTTCATGTTTCCGTTGATCATTTGTGCCTTCTTTGGAAAACTGTCTATTTAGATCCTCTGTCCATTTTAATGTGATTATTTGTTTTTCTGATGTTGAGTTGTATAAGTTCTTTATATATTTTGGGTATTAATCTCTGGTAAGATATACCATTTGCAAATATCTTCTCCCATTCAGTATGTTGTCTTTTGGTTTGTTGATGGTTTCCTTCACTGCGCAAAAGCTTTTGATTTTGTTGTAGTTCCAATAGCTTAATTTTGTTTTTGTTTCCCTTGCCTGAGAAGTCATATCTAGAAAAATGTTTTGATAGGCAATGTCAAAGATATCTTGAGAAAGAAGAACAATGCAAACTGGTACAATCACTCTGGATAACAGTAAGGATGTTCCTCAAAAAACTAAACACCTAACTACCCTACGATCAAGGAATTGCACTTTTAGGTATTTACCCAAAGGATATAAAAATATAGATTTAAAGGAGTACATGCACCCTGACATTTATAGCACCATTATCAACAATAGCCAAAGTATGGAGAGAGCCTCAATGTCCATCAACTGATGAGTGGACAAAGAAAATGTGATGTATCACATATGTATATTCACACATATATATACATACATACACAGACTGGAATAATACTCAGCCATCAAAAAGAATGAAATATTGCTATTTGCAATGACATTTATGGAGCTAGAGAGTGTAAGGCTAAGCAAATAAGTCAGTCAGAGAACTGCACATACCATTTTATTTCACTCATATGTGGAATTTAAAAACAAAACAGATGAATGCATGGGAAGGGGAAAAAAGAGAGGATAGGGAAACAAGCCACAAGAGACTCTAAATGATGGAGAACAAACTGAGGGTTGATGGAGGGAGGTGGGTGGGAGATGGGCTAGATGCATGATGCATATTAAGAAGGGCACTTGTTGTGATGAACATGAGTGTTGTATGTAAGTGATGAATAACTGAATTCTACTCCTGAAACCAATATTGCCTTGTATTTTAACTAACTAAAGTTTAAAAAAAGAAAAAGAAAATATAGAGGCTATGATATAATAATGAAATTAAGACTCTAGAGTTAGAGAGTTGAAAGAAAAGAAGAACAAATTTGCAGGTATCACAATCCCAGGTTTTAAGATATACTTCAAAGCTGTAGTAATGAAAACAGTATTCTAATGGCACAAAATAGGCACATAGATCAAGGAAACAGAATAGAGGGCCCAGCAATAAATTCATGTTTATATGATCTGTTGAAGTATGACAAAAATGGTGAGATTATACAATGGGGAAAGACCATCTCTTTAACAAATTGTGTTGGGAAAACACCTACATACAAAAGAATGAAACTGAACCACTTTCTTACACCAAACACAAAACTAAACTCCAAATAGATTAAACCCTAAATTTGAGACCTGAAACTAAAAAACTCCTAGAAGAAAACATAGGCATTAATTGTTTAAAAATTCCAGGTGGAAGGCCTTGTGTGCTTTCTTATTTTGTTTATAATTTGTGGTCTTATTACATGTCAGACAAGTAGTATTTGTAACTTTTGCACCTTAAAAATTAGATAAGGCATTATTTTTAAACTAATGACAAAGATTTTTTTTAATGTTGTTTTTTTAAATTTATTTCTAGGAGAGAGAGAGACAGACAGACAGCGTGAGCAGGGGAGGGTCAGAGAGAGAGGGAATCACAGAATGAAACAGGCTCCAGGCTCAGAGATGGCAGTCAGCACAGAGCCCGATGCGGGGCTCGAACCCACGAACCGCGAGATCATGACCTAAGCGAAAGTCGGTCGCTTAACCGACTAAGCCACCCAGGCGCCCCTCTAATGACAAAGATTTTTAAGCAAAGTCCAGACAGGTACAGGAATTTTTTCAAAAGTTTATATTAGTGTATATGCAGGCTATAAAGATAAAAGTTGATAATAATTTTAATTTTACCATTAACATAAACTTCTGTTCATCAAGATACCATTCAGAGAATGAAAAGGTAAGCCACAGAATGGTATGCATGTTTGCAATACATGTCTGCAAAAACGTTATTTCACTTATGATATATAAAGAACACTAAAAATCAACAAAAACAAGACTGATAAATCAGTAGAAAAAAGGCAAAAATGTGGAATAGGTACTTCACAAAACAAGATTCCAAATGCCTAAGAATTATATGAGAAGGTTCTGGATATTATTAGTCATCTATAAATTAAACCCTTAATGGCATGCCTATGAAACATTCTCTGTGCCAAATTGTATGGCTCAAAAGAAAAAAATAAACACAAAGTTTTGATGAGAATGTGAGGAAACGTGAACTGTAATACACAATTGATGAGGCTGTAAGGTGATATGACCTTTTGGAAATCTCTTTGGTAACATATAATAAAGCTGGATGTAAGCAACATCCTGTAACCTAGAAGTCCCCTGCTAAGCAAATACTTAGGGAAATCCACATATATGAGTGTAATTATCACCAAAAAATATGTACAAGATTGTTCACATGGCACAATATGTAATATTTGAGATGAAAAGCTACCCAAATGTTCATAATAGGTACAATTAGCAAGTAAATATGTTCTAGCCATATGATGGAATAAAATATAGCAACACAATGGTGAATAATTACCAGACCTAAGAGCATGAATAAGACACAGAAAAATGATGTCGAGTAAAATAAATTAAACAAAAAAGACTCTATGCCATATGGTTACATTTACATAAATTTAAAATCAGACAAAACTGGACCATGCTTCTGGAGGTGAATTGTGGTTACTTTTGCAAAAGAACAATAAGGATGACTGGGAAGTGACACAAGAGGGCCTTGAAAGGAGCTATGATTATAAAATACTACCATTCAGATCAAAGTGAGGATTACACAGGTATGTTAACTTTGTTAAATTTCATAAAACAGTACACTTATTTTTTAAAAATTATTTTAATGTTAGAGACAGTATGAGCAGGGGAGGGTCAAAGAGAGAAGGAGACACAGAATCCGAAGCAGGCTCCAGGCTCTGAGCTAGCTGTCAGCACAGACCCGGACACGGGGCTCAAACCCACGAACCGTGAGAACATGACCTGAGCCAAAGTAGGACGTTTAACAGACTGAGCCACCCAGATGCCCCAAAATAGCACACTTACGACTTCTGTACTTTTTCATATATATATATATATATGAAATTCATATATGTAAAAAAATTGGGAGATGGAGGAGGTATAACACAAAGAACAACAGACTCATCTTTCTGAAATTTGGTCTTCTAGAGCAGGGAATTTCTGACTCCGCCAAAATTTAAACATGTCATTGAAGATAATTGTAGATCCGGGGCACCTGGGTGGCTCAGTCGGTTAAGCGTCCAGCTTCTGCCGGGTCATGATCTCGTGGTTCATGAGTTCGAGTCCCACATTGGGCTCTGTGCTGACAGTCAGAGCCTGGAGCCTGCTTCAGATTCTGTGTCTCCCTCTCTCTCTCTGCCTGTCCCCTGCTTGCACTGTCTCTCTCTCTCTCTCAAAAACCAAACATTAAAAAATAATAAATAAATAAAATTAGTCTCTTGTAGGCAGCATATAGATGGATCTTTTAAAATAAGGATATTTATTTTATATCTTTAAAGTGTTTATTTATTTTGAGAGAACATGAGTGGGAGGGGGGCAAAGAGGGAAGACACAGAGGACCTCAAGAAGGCTCTGCACTGTCAGCTCTGATACAGGGCTTGATCTCATGAACCAGGAGATGATGACCTGAGCCGAAATTAAGAAGTAGACACTTAACTGACTGAGCCTTAGGCGCTGCAGAGGTCCTGTTTGTTTATCCATTCTGATACCGTATGTCTTTTGATTGGAGAATTTAGTCTATTTACATTCAGAGTGATTATTGATATATAAGAATTCAGTGCCTTTGTGTTATCTGTAAAGTTGGTGTTTCTCGTGAAGCTCTCTGTTCCTTTCTAGTCTTTGCTGCTTTTGGTCTTTTTTCCCCCACTCAATGAATCCCCTTTAATATTTCTTGCAGGGCTGGTTTGTTAGTCATAAACTCCTCTAGTTTTTGTCTTGGAAACTCATTATTTCTCCTATTGTGAATGACACTTGCTGGATAAAGTACTCTTGGCTGCATATTTTTCCCATTCAGCACCCTGAATACATCATGCTACTCCCTTGTGGCCTGCCACATTTCTGTGGACAGACCTTCAAGTCTGACCTATCTTTCCTTTTAGGTTTAGGGCTTTTTCCCCCTTGCTGCTTTAGGATTCTTTTTTTTTTTTTAATAGTTTATTTTTGAGACAGAGAGAGACAGAGCATGAGTGGGGGAGGGGCAGAGAGAGAGGGAGACACAGAATCTGAAACAGGCTCCAGGCTCTGAGATGTCAGCACAGAACCTGATGCAGGGCTCGAACCCACGAACCGTGAGATCTGACCTGAGCCAAAGTCAGACGCTTAACAGACTGAGCCACCCAGGCACCCCTGCTTTAGGATTCTTTCCTTGTTTGTGTATTTTCTGAAATCGACTACGATATGACTTGATGATTACCAAGTCTTGTTGAATTTAATGGGAGTTCTCTATGCTTCCTGCATTTTGATGTCTGTTTCCTTCCCCATATTAGGGAAGTTTTCAGCTATAATTTGCTCAAGCAAATCTTCTGATTCTTTTTCTTTCTCTCCTTATGGGATTGCTATGATACGAATGCTATTATTATTTAAAGAATCACTGAATTCCCTGTCCATACACATGATCCAATACCTTTCTTTCCCTCTACTTTTCAGTTTCATTATTTTCTGTAATTTTATCTTCTATATCACTAATTGGTTCTTCTGCTTCCTGCGTTCTTGTTGTCATGGCATCTATTTGGGTTTGCATTTTGGTTATAGTAGTTTTAATTTTGGCTTGATTAGTTTTTAGTTCTTTTCATCTCTGCAGTATGGGATTCTCTAGTGTCTTCTATGCTTTTATCAAGCCCAACTAGTGTACTTATAATTGCTGTTTTTAATTGTAGTTCAGACATCTTACTTATATCTGTATTGATTAAATCTCCAGGCATAACTTCTTCCTGTTCTTTCTTTTGAGATGAATTCTTACATCTTGTCATTTTAGAGGTGAAGAAGAAGAAGAAGAGGAAGAAGAGGAAGAAGAGGAAGAAGAAGAAGAAGAAACTAAACCCTAGGTATATTTTTGTCTGCTTAAGATAAGCTTGATCCTAATAATAATAATAATAATAGTAATATTTAATAATTGCTTTTTCTGTATCCAATCAAACCAAACCAAACCAAACCAACCAACCAAACAAACAAACAGACAAAAAAAAAAAGCAAGCTAGATCCTGTTTCCCCCAGAACTGACATTTTGCAGCACTCTATGATCATTAGACTTGGTGTGGGTGAGGGGTTTCTGCTGGTCTTCCAGGGGTTGGGCCTGCTATGCTGATTCTCAGGTGAACTTACCCTAATGGAGATGCACCTGAAAGGTGCAGAGTGGCAGGAATTTGTGTAAGTGGCTCTGGCTTCCACTTGGTGGCACTGTTTTGCTCACTAAAGTCAGTGTTGATGGGTGGGGGTGGGGGTTATATGAGGTCACCCCACTCTCTGGTCTCTGGAGCAGGGAGCTCCACCCACCACTCCTTAAGAAGGCTTCACAGGAGAGGAATCACTCCTTCTGAGTCCTTGGCCTCCATCAGATCCCTGCCTTCAGTGTCTGAGCATTTTGCTTGCCAGGCAGCACAACACTCCCATGCTTTATCTCAGGCTTGGCTGAGTTTCAAAACTTTAAACGTCAGAGTCCCCCATGGTGTGGATCTGCTCTGATCCTCTGGGAGAGTGTCTCTCTGCACTATGGTTCAGTGCCAGTTTATCCCAGAAAATGGTCATGCCACCACGCAGTGGTTCAGAGTTTATGGTAAAGCATAGTAGAAAGTTGGCACCAAGGCTCCCTGCCCTTAGCCACTGTCTTTGTGCCTATGCTGGTGAACATGGCAGCTTAATGGTGCCTGGAGGGTCTTTAGTCTCCAGAGAAGCAGTTCACCCTTTCCCGAATGCTGGCCAGGAAGGTGAACTGTTTCTCCCTGTATGACCCAAAGTATGCTCAGACCATTCTGCCTCCTCCCGGGTCTTGGCCCTCTTTCCCCACCAGAGCACCACTAAGTGGACCAGATTGGACCCTGTTGATGGTGCGGACCTCTAAAACCTCAGACTTTGCTGCTTACAAAAAACGTGTAAGTAGTCATTAGTTTTGAGGAAGAGTTTTCTTGTGCAATCCCCTTCATGGGTTTTCACTCTTTTTGCATGGGTTTTCACTCTTTTTTCATTCCTTCTCTCTGTTTCTCTCTCACTCCTCTCTCAGTGATCAGGTTTCCCTCCCTCCACAGAACCTACAGCATTTTTCTACCCCAAATATACTTTTCTCAGTAAAATTATTTATATACCTTAGAGCTTGTAGGTTCTTTTGTATTTTATATGTACATAATTATATCATTTATAAAGACTTTTTATTTTTTTCTTTTATAGTTTATTGTCAAGTTGGTTTCCATATAACACCCAGTGCTCATCCCCACAAGTGCCCTCCTCCATGCTCATCACCCATTTCCCCATCTCTCCCACCCCCATCAACACTCAGTTTGTTCTCAGTACTTAAGAGTCTCTTATGTTTCGCCTCCCTCCATCTCCTTAACTATTTCCCCCCTTCTCCTCCCCCATTGTCCTATGTTAAGTTTCTCCTGTTCCACATATAAGTGAAAACAGATGGTATCTGTCCTTCTCTGCCTGACTTATTTCACTTAGCAAAACACCCTCGAGTTCCATCCATGTTGCTACAAATGGCCAGATTTCATTCTTTCTCATTGCCATGTAGTATTCAATTGTATATATAAACCACATCTTCTTGATCCATTCATCAGTTGATGGAAATTTAGGCTCTTTCCATGATTTGGCTATTGTTGTTCCTTTGCAATTCAATTTATTTTTCTTATTTGACTTTACTGACTAAGAAGTATACAGTTAAACAAAAATGGAGATAATGGCCATTCTTCAAACATTCTCAAAATTCTAAGTCTCAGAAAGAATACTTCAAGTAATTCACCATTAGTTATGTTTATTGTAGATTTTTGGATGTAATCTTTATCAGAATAAATAATTTTTAAAACTTCTTCTCTGTAACAAAAAAAATTTATAAAGGGGGGGCGCCTGGGTGGCTCAGTCAGTTAGGGTCCAACTTCTGCTCAGGTCATGATCTCACAGTTTGTGGGTTCTGGCCCACGTCGGACTCTGTGCTAAGAGCTACCTCAGAGCCTGGAGCCTGCTTTAGATTTTGTGTCTCCCTCGCTCTGTGACCCTCCCCTGCTCACGCTGTCTCTCTCTCTCTCGCAGAAATAAAAAACAAAACATTTAAAAAATTAAAAAAAAAAAAAACTTCTTCCATGATTGCTTCATTGACTCATTGGTTGTTTAGTATCATGTGGTTTTAGCCTTCACGACTTTGTGTATTTTCCAGTTTTATTCTTATTTTTAATTAAGTAAAATTTAAGTTTTTAATTAAGTTTCTAATTTTAATTCCAATATAATTACCATACCATGTTATATTAGTTTCAAGCATAAAAAATAATGATTCGGCAATTTATTTATTTAATTTTATTTTTTAATGGTTTATTGTCAAGTTAGTTTCCATACCCAGTGCTCATCTCGACAGGTGCCCTCCTCCATGTCCATCACCCTCTTTTCCTCCCCCCCACCCCCATCAGTCCGCAGTTTGTTCTCAGCATTCAAGAGTCTCTCATGGTTTGCCTCCCTCCCTCTTCCCCACTATTTTCCCCCCTTCTTCTCCCCCACGGTCCTCCGTTAAGTTCCTCCTAATCCTCCTATACGTGCAAATATGGTAGCAGTCCTTCTCTGCCTGACTTATTTCGCACAGCATAACACCCTCAAGTTCCATCCAGGTTGCTACACATGGCCAGATTTCATTCCTTCTCATTGCCATGTAGTATTCCATTGTATAGATAAACCAAATCGTCTTGATCCATTTGTCAGTTGATGGACACTTAGGCACTCTCCACGTTTTTGCTATTGGTTTTGCTCTCCACATATTGCTGCTATGTACATTGGGGTCCATGCGCCCCTATGCATCAGCACTCCTGTATCCCTTGGGTAAATTCCTAGGAGTGCTATTGATGGGTCCTAGGGGAGTTCTATTGTTAATTTTTTGAAGAACCTCCACCCTGTTTTACAAAAGGGCTGCACCAGTTTACATTCCCACCAGCAGTGTAGGAGGGTGCCCGTTTCTCCACATCCTCACCCACATCTAGAGTTCTCTGATTTGCTCATTTTAGCCACTCTGACTGGCGTGAGGTTGTATCTCAGTGTGGTTTTAATCTGTATTTCCATGATGAGGAGGAATGCTGAGCATCGTTTCATGTGTCTGTTGGCCATCTGGATGTCCTCTTTGGAGAAGTGTCTCTTCCTGTCTGCCCATTTCTTCACTGGGTTGTTTGTTTTTCGGGTATGGAGTTTGGTGAGTTCCTTATAGACTTTGAATACTATCCCTTTATCTGATATGTCATTTGCAACTATCTTTTCCCATTCCATCAGTTGCCTATTAGTTTTATGGATTGTTTCCTTTGTCGTGCAGAAGCTTTTAATCTTGATGAGGCCCCAATAGTTTATTTTTGCTCTTGATTCCCGTGCTTTTGGGGATGTGTCAAGTAAGAAGTTGCTGTGGTTGAGGTCAAGGAGTTTCTTTCCTGCTTTCATCTCTAGGATTTTGATGTTTCCTGTTTTACGTTCAGGTCCTTTATCCACTTTGAGTTTATTTTTGTGTATGGTGTGAAAAAATGATCTAGTTTCATTCTTCTGCATGTTGCTGTCGAGTTCTCACAGCAACATCTGCTAAAGTGGCTGTCTTTTTTCCATTGGATATTCCTTCCTGCTTTGTCAAAGATTAGGTGGCTGTATACTTTTCGGTCCAATTCTGAGTTCTCTATTCTATTCCATTGGTCTATGCGTCTGTTTTTGTGCAAATACCATACTGTCTTGATGATGACAGCTTTGTAGTAGAGGCTAAAGTCTGGGATGGTGATACCTCCCGTATTGGGTTTCTTATTCAATATTGCTTTGGCTACTTGGGGTCTTTTGTGGTTCCATACAAATTTTAGGATAGTTGTTCTAGTTTTGAGAAGTATGCTGGTGCAATTTTGATTGGGATTGCACTTGTATGTATAGATTGCTTTAAGTAGTAATGACATTTTAACTATATTTATTCTTCCAATCTATGAGCAAGGAATGTTTTTCCATTTCTTTGTGTCTTCTTCAATTTCCTTCATAAGTTTTCTATAGTTTTCATCATACAGATCTCCTGTATCCTTGGTTAGGTTTATTCCTAGTTATTTTATGGTTTTTTGTGCAATTGTGAATGGGATCAGTTTCTTGATTTCTCTTTCTGTTGCTTCATTTTTGGTGTATAAAAATGCAACTGATTTCTGTACGTTGATTTTGTACCCTGCAACTTTGCTGATTTCACGGATCAGTTCTAGTAGGCTTCTGGTGGAGTCTGTCGGGTTTTCTATGGAGAGTATCATGTCATCTGCGAAAAGTGAAAGTTTGACTTCTTTGGCAATTCGGATGCCTTTGATTTCCTTTTGTTGTCTGATGGCTGATGCTAGGGCTTCCAGCACTCTGTAAACAACAGTGATGAGAGTGGACATCCCTATCGTGTTCCTGATCTCAGAGGGAAGGCTCTCAGTTTTTCCCCGTTGAGGAGGATGGTAGCTGAGGGCTTCCCATAGATGGCTTTTATGATGTTTAGATAAGTTCCTTCTATCCTGACTTGCTAGAGGGTCTTTATTAAGAAGGGATGCTGTATTTTGTCAAAAGCTTCTGCATCTATCGACAGGATGATATGGTTTTTCTCTTTTCTTTTGTTGATGTGATGTATCACATTGATTGATTTGCGAATATTGAAACAGCCCTGTAGCCCAGGAATGAATCCCACTTGATCATGGTGGACAATTCTTTCTATATGCTGTTGAATTCAGTTTGGTACTATCTTGTTGAGGACTTTTGCATTCGTATTCATCAAGGATATTGGCCTGTAATTCTCTTTTTTTGCTGGATCTCTGTCTGGCTTGGGAATCAGAGTGATGCTGGCTTCATAAAATGAGTCCAGAACGCTCTTCCGCTATTTCTATTTTTTGGAATAGCTTGAGAAGAATGGGTATTAATTCTGTTTTAAATGTCTGGTAGAATTCCCCAGGGAAGCCATCAGGTCCAGGGCTCTTATTTGTTGGGAGATTTTTGATAACTGATTCGATTTCCTCACTAGTTATGGGTCTGTAAAGATTTTCTATCTCTTCCCGTGTGAATTTTGGTAGTGAGTGTGTTTAGGAATTTGTCCTTTTCATCTAAGTTGTCCAATTGTTGGCATATAATTTTTCATAGTATTCCCTGATAATTGCTTGTATTTCTGAGGGGTTGATTGTAATAAGTCCATTTTCATTCGTGATTTTGTTTATTTGGGTGCTCTTTCTTTTCTTTTTGAGAAGCCTGGCTAGAGGTTTGTCAATTTTGTTTATTTTTTCAAAAAACCAACTCTTGGTTTCCTTGATCCTTTCAACTGTTTCTTTGGTTTCTATATTGTTAACTTCTGCCCTGATTTTTATTATTTCTCTTCTCCTACTGGGTTTGGGTTGCTCTTGTTGCTCTCCCTCTATTTCCTTTAGGTGGGCTGTTAGATTTTGTATTTGTGCTTTTTCTAATTTCTTGAAATAGGCCTGGAGTGCAATGTAGTTTTCTCTTCAGACTGCGTTTGCCACATCCCATAGAGATTGGACTATGGTATTTTCATTTTCATTTGTTTCCATATATTTTTTAATTTCATCTCTAATTACCTGATTGGCCCATTCGTTCTTTAGTCGGGTGTTCTTTAGCCTCCATGTGTTTGAAGGTTTTCCAGACTTCTTCCTGTAATTGATTTTGAGTTTCATAGCATTGTGATCTGAAAGTGTGCATGGTATGATCTCAATTCTTGTATATTTATGGAGGGCTGCTCTATGTCCCAGTATGTGATCTATGTTGGAGAATGTGCCATGCGCACTTGAGTGGAAAGTGAATTCCATGGCCTCAGGTTGTAGACTTCTAAATACATCTGTCAGATCCATCTAGCTCAATGTGTCATTTAAGTACATATTGTCTTTATTCATTTTCTGTCTAGTTGGTCTATCCATTGCTGTAAGTGGAGTATTAAAGTCCCCTGCTATTAGCATGTTCTTATTGATAAGAGCGTTTCTGTTTGTCATTAATTTTTTATGTATTTAGGTGCTCCCATATTTGGTGCGTAGACATTTATAATTTTGAGCTCTTCCTGATGGATAGACCCTGTAATTATTATATAATGTCCTTCTTCATCCCTTGTTTCTGCCTTTAAAGTCCAGTTTGTCTGATATAAGTATAGCTACTCCAGCTTTCTTTTGACTTCCATTAACATGATATATATTTCTCGATCCCCTTACTTTCAATCTGAAGGTGTCCTCCAGTATAAAACGAGTTTATTGTAGACAGCAATTAGATGGATTTTGTTTTTTTATCCATTCTGCAACCCTATGTCTTTTTATTGAGGCATTTAGTCCATTTACATTCAGTGTTATTATTCAAAAATAGGGGTGAAGATTCATTGTGTCTTTTGTGGGATTTATGCTTCTGATGGTGTCTCTGATATCTTGCGTTCCTTGCAACATTTCCCTCAGAGAGTCCCCCTCAGGATTTCTTGTAGAGCTGGTTTCGTGGTGACGAATTCTTTCAATTTTTGTTTATTTGAGAGAATTTTATCTCTCCTATTCTGAATGACAGGCTTGCTGGATAGAGGCTTTTTGGCTGCATATTTTTTCTGTTCATCGCATTGAAGATCTTCTGCCATTCCTTCCTGGCCTGCCAAGTTTCAGTATAAGTCTGTCACCACTATGATAGGTCTCCCTTTGTATGTTAGGGCCCTTTTATCCCTAGCTGCTTTCAGAATTCTCTCTTTGTCCTTATATTTTGCCAGTTTTACTATGATATGTTGTGGAGAAGATCGATTCAAGTTACGTCTGAGGGGAGTTCCCTGTGCCTCTTGAATGTCAATGTCTACTTCCCTACCCAGGTTGGGTAAGTTCTCTGCTATAATTTGTTCCAGGACTCCTTCAGCACCTTTCCCTCTCTCTTTCTCTTCTGGAATTTCTATCATAAGGATATTATTCCATTTGTTTGTATCGTTGAGCTCTCGAACTCTCCTTTCGTGTTCCTGGATCAGTTTATCCTTTTCTCAACTTCCTTTTTTTCTATAATTGTGTCTTTTAAATCACTTATTCTTCTTTCTGCCTCTTCAATCCGTGCATTGGACGCCTTGATTTTATTTTGCAACTCATTTATAGCATTTTTTAATTCATCACAGCTATTTTTAAGCTCCATAGTCTTTGTAGCAGTAGTTTCATGCTTCTGTTGTCTTCTATGCCTTTTTCAAGCCCAGCGATTAATTTTATGACTATTGTTCTAAATTCTTGTTCAGTTATTTTGCTTCTCTCTGTTTTGAGCAGTTATTTAGCTGTCAATTCTTCCTGGAATTTCTTGGAGGATAGCTCTTTTATTTTGTCATTTTGGTTAGCTTTCTATCTCTTGTTAGTTTTCAATGCTTGTTTTGCACTCTACCCCTGTGAATGCTGCTGCTACCAAAGAAGGCTCTTTGGGTGTCCAGGACCTGTGCATTCAGAAAGTGTTCTTTGAATGGTATCTCTTGATCTCTCTTGTTGAGACCTTGTTTATTTTATTTTCCTACTCATAGTGGTATTTGGGACTCTCCACCATGTGTACTTTGGCCTGTTTCTCGAGGTACCCTTGAAACTCAAACTCTGGGCCCTCTCAAAGACTCAGAAGAGTTGATAAGCAGCATTATCAATGTCAGCCTCGCTTTCAGGCATAATTACTGCGTGAAATTCTTCAAGGGATCCCCATTGCCTGGTGACTCTGCGATGACCACAGGCTTCACTTCCATGGGCAGTTTCAAAGCATTTGCCCTCTTCTGAGTTATCAAATAGGTAAACCCAGACTTTCTTGGAGAAGAAGCCCATTTCCTTAGTACATTTGCAAAACAAAATAAAACAAAACCTAATAAAGTTATAGAAAAGTCATGTTCATTTACAAGTATAAAAATACTATTTATGACTAGTCATATATATTGCCTTATACATGTCCAGCTTTCAATAAAAAAAACAAGATATACATGAAAGTAAAAATAAACTATTGGGACTTCATAAAAATAAAAAGTTTCTATACAGTGAAGGAAATAATCAGCAAAACTAAAAGACAACCTACTGAATGGGAGAAGATATTTGCAAAAGACATATCTGATAAAGGGTTAGTATTCAAAATATATAAAGAACTTATACAGCTCAACACCCGAAAAATCCAAAAAATCCAGTTTAAAAAATGGTCAGAAGACATGAATAGACATTTTTTAAAAAAGAAGACAGATAGCTAACAGACACAGGAAAAGATGCTTAACATCACTCATCATCATGGAAATACAAATCAAAACTACAATGACATGGTACCTCACACCAGACAGAATAGCCAAGATTAACAACACAGGAAATAACACTGTTGGCAAGGATGCACAAAAGGGAGAACCCTTTTACACTGTTGGTGGGAATGCAAACTGGTGCAGTTACTCTGGAAAAAAGTATGGATGTTCCTCAACGTTTCAAAAAAAAGAACTACCCTATGATCCAGCAACTGCACTACTAGATATTTACCCAAAGAATACAAAAATACAGATCTGAAGGAATACAAACACCCTGATGCTTATAGCAGTATTATCAACAATAGCCAAACTATGGAGACAGCCCAAATGTCCATCAACTAATGAAAAAAGATATAGTGTGTGTGTGTGTTTGTGCACGTGTGTGTGTGTGTTCTCTAGAATATTACTCTGCAATAAAAAAAAAAAAAAGATGAAATCCTGTCATTTGAAACAATGTGGTTGGAACCACAGAGTATTATTCTTAGTGAAATATGTCAGGCAGAGAAAGACAAATACCATATGGTTTCACTCATATATGGTATTTAAGAAATAAAACAAATGAACATGGGAGGGAAAGAGAGGCAAATCAAGAAACAGACTCTTAACTATAGACAACAAAATGATGGTTACTGGAGAGGAGTTTGGGGGCAGAATGAGTTAAGCAGTTGATGGGTATTAAGAGGGCACTTGTGATGAGCACCAGGTGTTGTATGTAAGTGATGAATCACTAAATTCCGCATCTGAAACTAATATTGCACTATGTTACTTAGCTGGAATTTAAATAAAAATTGGAAACAAATATAAAAAATAATATATACAAAAGTAAATAAAATATAACATTTTCTCAATAGACAACACAGTTATTAGAGTCAACCATAGGTTTGACACAGATATTGGGACTATCAGAAGGAATTAAAAATAGCAATGATTAGGGGAACCTGGGTGGCTCAGTCGGTAAGCATCTGACTCTGGATTTCAGCACAGATTATGATCTCACAGTGTCAAGACTGAGCCCTGTACTGGACTCTGCACTGGGTGTAGAGCCTGCTTAAAATTTTCTCACCCCTCCTTCCTCTGTCCCTCCCCGACTTCTGTGCATGTGCTCTGTCTTTCAAAATAAAAAATAACAGTGATTAAAATATTAAGATCTCTAAGGAGAGGGGAGCCTGGGTGGCTCAGTTGAGCGTCCAACTTCAGCTCAGGTCATGATCTTGAAGTTCATGAGTTCAAACACCAGGTTGGGCTCTGTGCTGACAGCATGGAGCCGGCTTCAGATTCTGTGTCTTCCTCTCTCTGCCCCTCCCCTGATCACACTTTCTCCCTCCTCCCCCCTCGATATTTCTCTCTCTCTCTCTCAAAATAAATAAACATTAAAAAAATTTAAGCTCTCTAAGGAGAAAGGTAGATACATTTGATGTCAAATAGATAATTAAGCAGAGAGGTGAGATCTATGAAAAGAGTCATATGGAAATAGTAGCAAAAACAAACAAACAAACAAACACACCACAATAGCAAAGATGGAGAATGCTTTCAGTGGGCTTATCAGTAAACTCAGCATAGCCAAGGAAAAAACTAATAAACTTGACACAATGTAATTAAGTTTTGGAAACTGAAACACAAAGTGAAAAGAGTAAAAATCTCAGAATAAAGGGGCGCCTGGGTGGCTTAGTCGGTTAAGCGCCGACTTTCGCTTAAGTCATGATCTCGCGGTTCGTGGGTTCGAGGCCCACGTCGGGCTCTGTGCTGACTGCCGGCTCAGAGCCTGGAGCCTGTTTCAGTCTGTGACTCCCTCTCTCTCTGACCCTCCCCTGCTCACGCTCTCTCTCTCTCTCTCCTAGAAATAAATAAAACATTAAAAAAAATCTCAGAATAGAGCATCTGAGATCTGTGGGATAATACTAAATAGTGTAACATAATGCTTATTTAGAATTCCAGAAGAAGAAAGGAAAGGACATAAAATATTTAAACAAATTACAACCCAGTATTTTCCAAAATTAATAGGAGACCAACCACAGATCCAAAAATCTCAGAAAAAAAATACGAAGGGGGCACCTGGGTGGCTCCTTGGTTAAGCATTTGACTCTTGATGTCAGCTCAGGTCATGATCTCATGATCCATGAGTTCAAGCCCTCTGTCAGGCTCTGCATTGACAGCACATGGAACCTCTCCCTCTCTCTTTGACTCTCCACCATGCATGCACATGCTCTCTCTCTCAAAATAAAAAAATAAAATTACACACAAAAAAGAAAATACCGTGCAGGATAAATACTAAAATAAAACCACATTCAGCTGCATCATATGCAAACTGTTGAAAATCGAAGATGAAGAGAAAATCTTGAAGGTATCTCAGGGTTAGGAGGGGTATATTACCTGTAGAGAAACAGGAATAATAACTGCATCATAATTCTCATCAAAAGTTTTGCAAGAATGTTAATAATACAAAGCACGCTGTCAGACAATAATTAACTTAAATTAAAAATTAATGGCATATGGAAAATCCCGTTATTTAGAAAATAAACAATAAAGTTCTAAATAATTCATGAGTCAAAAAAGATCTCTGTGCTGACAGCTCAGAGCCTGGAGCCTGTTTCGGATTCTGTGTCTCCCTCTTTCTCTCTGCCCCTTCCACACTCACATTCTATCTCTCAAAAATAAAGGAGGGCACACATGGCCAGATTTAATTGTTTCTCATTGCCATGTAGTATTCCATGAGGGTGTTATGCTGAGCGAAATAAGTCAGGCAGAGAAGGACAAATATCATATGTTTGCACGTATAGGAGGATTAGGAGGAACTTGACGGAGGAACAAGGGGGAGAAGAAGGGCGGAAATGGTGGGGGAAAAGGAGAGAGGCAAACCATGAGAGACTCTTGAATGCTGACAAAAACTGAGGACTGATGGATGTGGGGGGGAGGGGGATGGGCATGGAGGAGGGCACTTTGGGGATGAGCACTGAGTGTTATGTGGAAACTAATTTGACAATAAACTATTTGTAAAAAAATAAATAAATAAAGGAGGGCACTTGTGGGGATGGGCACTGGGTGTTATATGGAAACCAACTTGACAATAAACTATTAAAAAATTAAAAAAATAAAAACAACAATAAATAAATAAAAATTAAAAAATAATAAAACATTTAAAAATTAAAAAAAATAAGTCTCTGGCCTGAGATGGCTGCATAAGAAGACACTGAATTCAACTATTTTTATGGATATAGCAAATCTACAGCTACATATTAAATAATTCCCACTGAAAACTAGCTAAACAGCTCCCTCTCTGAATAAGGGATAAGATGGATATGAGAGGCAGAGACACAACACATTCTCACCAAAAACCTCGACCCCCTGGCATGTCAACACAAGATAGTGAGGGATCTCATGGGTTCACAGCTTCTCCTTGAAGAGTGAGGGGTTTGTGCCCCACACTGGGCACAACCCTTGGGACGTACACTGGAGAGATGAGGCCCCTAAATTGTCTGACTTTGGAAAATAATGGAACTTACTTTCAGAGACAAGGAGAGTCTATGGGGACCTAAGACAGTCATTTTTTTTTAAATTTAACCCATAACCCTCTCCCCGACGCCCCCTCAGCCCTCAGTTTGTTCTCCGCACATATAACTATGTGAATTTAGCAGGTCACAAAACAACAGATTCCTGGTTTATTTAAAAATATCTGTTTATACATCTGGAAGAATACATAACAAAATATTTACAATTCCAAGTGAAGAAACTACCAGTTATTTTTCACAAAAACATGTTTTTTAAAAAGTTTTTAAAGTTTAAAAATTTTGAAATTTTATGATTAAAGAGATATATTTATCAAAAGTCATGTTTAGCATGAAAAAAAATGACCTATATCTCAAATTACATCTGACAACTTAAATCCTGTTTCAAACTGAAGAAGGAAGAACTCTCTAAATGATTGTAAGATGGGCTTTTCCTTCTCATTCATTTCACTGTGTTTGCTTTTCTTTTTGTAATCAGTTTGCACCTGTCTTTACATTTTATACTTTTATTTATTCATTTATTTTACTTTTGTTTATTTTTTTTATTTTAGAGAAACAGAGCATGCAAGCCGAGGAGAGGGGCAGAGGGAGAGAGAGAGAGAGAAAGAGAGAGAGAGAGAGAGAGAGAGAGAGAGAGAGAATCTCAAGCAGGCTCTATGCTCAGCACAGAGCAGTGGCAGGGCTTGACCCCACAACCTTGGGGTCATGACTTGAGCCGAAATCAAGAGTTGGTCATTCAATAGACTGAGTCACCCAGATACCCCTGTCTTGTATTTTTAAATAAAATCTGTACATGCTTTCTGTAGAAAATTTGAAAGACACAGAAAAGTATTCAGAAGAAAATAAACAAATATGTATAATCACTACTAATACGTTCTTGTGTTTCATTGTTCTTTCAAGGACTTGTGAGTGTACTTTTCAATCCCTGGCCTGTATCAGTGGAAGATGCCGTTCATATGAAATCACTCCCAAGAGGCAACATAGCCCCACATAATTGTAATAAAGTTATGAATTTGTTCCTCCTTTTTTATGTGGTGGAATAGATATTTACTTATTTGATTTGGAATTTCATTCATTACTTTTTTTCCAAGTATAAAAGTATTCATATTCATTATTTTGTTAGATATAAAACACTATAAAGAAGAAAATAAAAATCAATAGCAATTCTACCATAAATGGATTATCACAGATAACTTCCAGGGTTTTATTCTATGTAAATATGTATTATATAAACACTTTAATAAAGCTAGGATCTCACTATAAAAAAATTTAATTCATGTTAGCTAACATATAGTGTAGTATTGGTTTCAGGAGTAGAATTTAGTGATTCATTACTTATATATACATCCAGTGCTCATCCCAACAAGTGCCCTTTTTAATGCCCATCACCCATTTAGCCTATTCCCCCACCCACTTCCCCTCCAGCAACCCAGTTTTTTCTGTATATTTAAGAGTATCTTATAGTTTGCCTCTATATCTGTTTTTATCTTATTTTTCCTTTCTTTCCCCTTCGTTCATCTCTTTTGTTTCTTATATTCCACATATGAGTGAAATCATATGATATTTGCCTTTCTCTGCCTGGCTTATTTCACTTAGCATAATGTACTGAGATACTTCTTTTGAGGGGCTCATGTGGTAGTGTCCCCTCCCTGGGGGAATTAAAAACAAAAACTTCAAGGTAACCTGACCATGCACATATGGGACAACATCCCTCATGACTTTGTAACATGAGACCACTTAATCAGACTGCATTTTTGTTTATGTTACCATATATAGGAGACAAAGAAGTAGAAAATATATTTTTTAAAATACACCATGTGACATTTGAGGGCTCAGTTCTTTGGGTACAAATCCAACTGAACAGGGCTGGTATGAATAAAGTTGCTTCCTGGAAAAAAAAAAAACCCCATGTCATGACTCTCTGTGTGAGATTCCTGCTACATTAGTTGGGGGCTCGTGTCCAGAATTCAGAGACGATGTGTTTCCATCTTTGCCACTGGAGATATGAACCACGGAGTGCCAGGAGAGGCAACCTCACCTGGTGCCAGTGGACCGCTTGATCCACAGGACACTAGCCCTCCCAGCTTGCTGGGGTGAGGAGCCCATGTGCACCAATGGAACCCATGAGGCCCAGGAACCAGCTCAGGGGGTGCAGTCCATAAGACTGCTAAGAACTCAGGTTAATTTTGGCAGACCTGACCCTAAGAGGCAGAAAGGGAGCCTGATCACCTCCCTGAGTTGCACTAGTAGTTCCACAAGGGATGAGGAATGAAACCACAAATCTAAGGTGCTGAATGGAGGGTGGTGGGTTAGAGTCACTGTGTGGCTGTGTGTGGGCACTGCTCTCTTGTTCATTTCCTAAGTCAATGACTATAATAATTAGAGCCAACCGTCTCTGGTTAGCCTACCTCAGAATGGGGACTTTAAGGAATGTTTCCAAGCAGCTGCCAAAACTCCCTTTGGGGAAAATTCTCTGTCTTCTCAAGACTGACATGAACTGCCTCATTCCACCAGTGGAAAACAAAACAAAACAAAACAAAAGAAACCTGGAGTCTGCTCCTCTGTCTGAGCTGACAAGATTTAAAACTGAGAATTCTCTTTCTCTGCCTTCTGCTGGCACCTTGCCTCTTCTGCTTTCCCTTTCCCCCACCCTCTTGTTTCTGCACCACCAGGGGGGTTGATCTGCATAACTGGCTTCTCAATGCCTCAGGCACCATCAGCCCCTCCCACTCTAGATGGCGAGGAGCAAAGACCAGTACTTCAGATTTCCCCATCAATGTTCCAGGTAAAAATTAACCATGGGGAACAAATTGTCTTAAGTGGACCCAAGTAAACCTATTCAGTGTTTAAGCTAATTTAAGCTTGTTGCTTTGAGATACACAATGTTTATCAACATTAAATTTTTTTTAAATTCTACCTAGATGTGTTGAATGTCAAATAAGCTTATGTTATCTCTGTTCCAACTTGTTAGCAAAAGGATGACTTAAAGTAATGGTTAACTTTGTCTCATAGTTTTCATGGGTAATTGTTAAGATAGCTTTCAAACTCTTTGGTAACCTAAAACATTAAACTTTTGCTTGCATGATAAACTGAGATTAAATTCATTGGATATCTAATGACATAAGATGCAGAAGCACTAATTGCTAGATGTAGGTTTGTGCTTTTGAATTGTTGCAGAGAAACTAAGGATATTTGGATTCTGTTGAAAATAATGCTTTGTGCTTACTTGTTTCATAAGTTTGCCATCTAAGAAATTCTGATGTAACGGTTCACAATTGGTTATTACTTAGTTTTCAGTGGGGTCTAAGGTTTTTAAGAGTTAAAATTCTGCTAAATGTAGTTAAGATTGATGAAAATAAGGAAAGAAACTCTGCATGTAAAAAAGTAGATACATAAAAATGTAAGAAATGCAAATACATTTTTTGTTAAAGGTAAAAAAAAAAAGTAAAAAAAAAAAACTTTCCTAAGTCTTGGCATCAAGTGCCATTTCAGAGTGCTGAACATCAAGTGCTGTTCAGAGCACTAAATGAGAATGTCCTCAGAGGGGACAATCAAAATGATGACCTCATAAGCTATGGCCCTTATGTGGATACAATCACTGGAAATATAAATGCCTTCAGAGACATCTCTCTGTGAGGGCTCAGATAACCAATGTCCCTGGAAGGGACTAACTTGGGCCTGGGGCTCTTCACGGTGGTTCCCCTAAACCAACTGTTTATCAGAAACCCAGAACCTCCGGTAACTCTAAATATAGAAGGAAAACTGGTTGATTTAATTCTTAACACTAGAGCTACCTTTTTTGTCCTCCTTTCCACTCCAGGACAAATACCCAAACCCAGCATGATGATTAGAGGCATCTCCAGAAAAGTTATAACTAAATTTTTTCTCTCAGTCCCTGGGATACATATGGGGAAAACTAATTTTTTCTCATTTTTTCTTGATAATACCAGAGAGTCTTACTCCTTTGCTAGGCAGGGACATTGTAACTGAATTAGAGACTATAGTACTACTAACTCCAGAACAAATAAACAGTTGTGTAAGTTTTGGGGAATTACTGGATATTGTAAGCTGTAGATACCAAGGTTCAGGAAAATAGTTCACCTACTATATCAATTATTAAAGGTAATAACCTTTAATTACCAAACACACAGAGCTAAAAGATCATTAAAACACAGCATCAGGACTTTCATTTAGGGAGGGACAGAACTTATCAAATGGCCCAAAGGATGTTTACTGAAAAAAAGTTGTCAAGGACAGTTTGGCAGGTAGTATCGACCTATGAATTATGTCTTAAAAACAATGCTCTCAACCACAAACTTGCTTTCCCAGGCAGTCAAGGAACTGTAAGGCTATCCAGGCAAGACTGACAATTAGGTTTCACTTATAAGCCAAGGTCAAAGGAATTCCAACATCTGTTGGTATGGATTGATACATTTACTAATTGAGTAAAAGCCTTCCCCTATAGGTCAGAAAAGGCAAAAAAAAAAAAAAAGTAATAAAAGCTCTGCTTTATAAAATAATATCCAGGTTGGACTTGCCTAAAAATTTTCAAATTAATTATGGTAAACGGCTTCCTTTACTCTTCCTCTAGTAGAACTCTTGGCTCTTGGAAAAATTTTACACCTCAAAATAAAGCAAACTATCTGCTTATACTCAGCAAAACTCTAAATAACACCTCACAAGCATTACATGATTTAAATTTTTTAAAAATTAAGTTAGGGCCAAACTCTAAAAATAGAGCCATTAATTAGTTACTGTTCCTGCTCCTCCATCATCTGGGTTAGGAGAGATTCCCTGACATATATTATTTACAAAGTCAGGGTCTCTCCTAGATTGTGAAACAAGTTTGGGAACTGGGGAAATTACCTTAAGATGCCATCTTGTTTGTCAGTATAATCTTTACTTTGTGTTTTTCTGTTAGTGTCTGCTAATGTTTATGCTGCCTCATGCCTGCCAGACTTCCTGTAGAACCATACTGTGGGCCACTCAACTTACCCTTTGGTAGACTCTAACTGCTGTACCTCTACACTGTCCCTTATCAGCTTGAATAAGTCAGTTAGGACTTCCCTAAAGGCAGTTAGGAGCCCTATTCCAGCAGAAGAAATGAATACAGAAAGGGTTAACCTTAGGCAGGGAGAGATAAGGGACCTTCAGGGAGGCAGATTGCACCTACATGTGGGAGGCTAAAGAAGCATAAAGTGTTCTCCCTCTATGAAATACTTTATGAGCACCCTCACCCCCATTATCAAGGGTATAAGGGGGGATCTAAATGAGATAGGCAATCTAACCCTAAGACAACCGGTCCTCGGCTCCACCCTAACCGTCTTATACTAGGTCAGGGGATGACTACCTATGAGGCTAACCACAGACATTCACCCCTTTAAACCAAGAGATGCAATATGGATAAAGGAGTGGAATGTCCAGCCCTTAAAACCCTCTGGAGGGGCCTGTTCACTGTCATTTTATCCACCCCTACTGCAGTAAAGGTAGCTGAAGTGGGTGCCTGGATTCGCTACAGCAGAATGAAGCTGGCATCTCGAAACTGGGAGTGCATTCCCGATCCATCAACGCTATGCAAGCTGACCATACGGAAGAATCAGTCTGCAACTCCAGAGGCTTCAGGAGACTGCAGCTCTGTTTTGGTCACTCTAGAAGCTGACTAATCTATATGCATCAGAAGCTTGAGGAATTGACGGTCCAGTGAAACAGAAAAGACTGTCCTTATTTTCTATATCTGTTTCCTTACTGTGATGCACTGTTATGCCTTGTTTCTCACTATTATTGTGATCCTTGCTCTACTGTTTGCTCTAGGATTGGCTGAGGATGCCCTGGGAGGCTGGAAATGTGGTGAGAGGTTTCTATTGGCACTCACCTTCCTTTTATGGATAGGATACTTCGTTGGTACCAACATGGGGAAACAATGTCCATAAGAAACTAAAAAAATTAGATCCCCACAAATCTTATAGTAAAACAAAATACCCCAGTCCTACTACCGGAGTTTAGCTCCTCAAAAGCTCAATTATTGGGAAAAACTGTCTTGCCTGGTGGGGAAAAAGTTCATTGTCATCTCTGTTAAAAACTTAACATGCCTAAGCCAAATATTTTATAACTCAACTGCCCGGAAAACCCAATGGTGGAGGACCCCAGATCACCTTGAGCCAGATCCTCACCCTTTGTATAACTTCGCTCATCTCTGAGAGGCCTGGAACAACATCAAGGCAGCCATCAGATGGCAGGCCTCAGGTGCACTATACTAAATTTGTGGAAGGACAGACTATATTGTACTTCCCTCAGTCTGGTCAGGGTCATATGTGCTGGAAACTATTCGTCCATCTTTGTTCTGCTCCCACTTGCCAGAGGGAAACATTTGGAAGTCCAAGTGCATGGGAACAGGGGAACTCAAAGAAAGCAGTGTGCCTTATAAATTGGCAATTAAAAAGGCAATAAATAGCCTCCTGAGCATATAATCCAATATTATGGCCCTGTCATCTGGGCAGAGGATGGGTCCTGGGGCTACCGCACTCCCATTTACATGCTAAACCACATAATCAGACTACAACCAGTTATAAAAATTATAACCAATAAAACTGCCAGAGCTCTTAACTTACTTGCCAAGCAGCAAACCAAAATATACAATGCTATCTATCAAAATCACTTGGCTTTAGATTACCTGCTTGTGCCTGAGGGAGAAGTTTGTTAAAAAAAAAAAAAAAAAAAAAAAAAAAAAGTTTAACCTGAACAACTGCTGTCTACAGATAGATAATAAGGGAAAAGTCACAGAGGAGATTACAAATCAAATGAGAAGGATTGCTAATGTCCCCATCCAGATCTGAAACGGTTGAAACCCCAGGGAATTATTTGGAAAATGTTTTTCAATTTTTAAGGGATTCAAAATTCTCATAAAAATTATCCTAATTCTGAGAGGTTGCTTAATTCTACTTTTCTTAGCTCCCTGGTTTAACAGTCTGTTTTCAGTCTCATTGAGGCCATGATTTAAGAAAAAGGATGGCCACTCATGTAATGATGTTATAGAAATATAAACCTCTAAACCAAGATGATGCTCTTTGACCCGAGCATCAAAGGGGGGAATGTGGTAGTGTCCCCTCCCTAAGGAAAGAAAAAAAAAACCCTCAAGATAACCTGGCTATGCCTGTACTTGACAACGTCCCTCATGACTTTGTAACATGAGACCACTTAATCAGACTTCATGTTTGTGTGTGTTACCATATATGGGAGACAAAGAAGTAGAAAATATATTTTAAAAACTATACCATGTGGCATTCGGGGGCGCAGTTCTTTGGGTATGAACCCAACTGGGCAGTGCTGGCACAAAGAAAGTTGCTTTCTGGAAAGAAAAGCCTCAGTGTCACGACTCTCTGTGCAAGAATCCTGCTACGCTCACACGTGGAATCATTTGTTCCAGGACTCAGCTCAAAGGCAACAGTTTGAGAAGTCACTGGATTACATGTAAAGAAGGTTCATTTGGAATCCTAAAGCATCTGCCAGAGATACAGGAACCAGTTGGGACTTTCTACAGGGACAGAGGCAGTGACAAGTGCCATTTTTGCACTTGCTCTTACCTTGCTAGTGCATGTGGGTCCACAAGGAAACAGCCTCACTAAAGCCACTGGTGTGATCTTCCCACCATGCTCTTCTCTCACATTGATAAAGCCTTAATCATATCCCACCCCTAGAACCATTTTATGGCTTCAGTAAATCCCCAGGGATGTAAGGATGACTCAACATCTACAAACCAATCAACATGATACACCATATTAACAAAATAAAGGACAAAAATAATATGATCATCTCAACAGATACAGAAAAATATTTGACAAACATCCATTTATGATAAAAACTCCCAAGTGGGTATAGATGGAACTTACATCAACATAATAAAAGCCTTATATGACAAACCCACAGCTAATATCATACTCAATGGTGAAAAGCTGAAAGCTTTTCTTCAAAGATCAGAAACAAGACAACTATGTCCATGCTCACCACTATTATCAACACAGTACCAGAAGTCCAAGCCACAGCAGTCAGATAAGAAAAAGAAACAAAAGGTATCCACATAGGTAAGGAAGAAGTAAAATTGCCACTATTTTCAGATGACATGATACTATATATAGAAAATCCTAAAGACTCAACACACACACAAAAAAACTTGTTAAGTCTAATAAATTCAGTAAAGTTGCAGGGTACAAAAGCAGTATAAAAGAATCTGTTGCATTTCTATACATTAATAATAAAATACAATATAGAGAAAGTAAGAAAATTATTCCATTTATAATTGCACCAAAAATAATAAAATACCTAGGAATATATTTAACCAAGGAGGTGAAATACTTGTACATTAAAAACAATAAGGAATTTAAAGAAGTCAAAATAAATGGAAAGATGTACCATGCTCATGGATTAGAAGAACTAATATTGTTAAAATGTTCATACTACCCAAAGCATCTATAGATTCAAAGCAATCCCTATGAAAATTCCAATGCACTTTTTCACAGAGCTAAAATAAACAGTTCCAAAATTTGTCTGGAACCACAAAAAACTGAAAAAACAAAACAACTTTGAAAAGAAGAACAAAGCTGGAATTATCATGTTCCCTGATTCAAACTATATTACAAAGCTATAGTAATCATAACAGTATGGTTGGCATAAAAACAAACACAAACATCAATAGAGCAAAATAGAGAGTCCATAAATAAACCCACTTATATATGGTCAATTTTCAATTTAAAAAATTCCAAAACTTATAGATAGAGAAGAGATTGTTGGTTATCTAAACGGAAGAGGGTTGAGGGATAGGCAAAAATTGGTGAAGAGTGTCAATTATATCGTGAAATCAGGGAGTATGAGCCTCCAGATTTGTTATTCTTTAGGATTTGCTATATAAAATTATGTCATACATGGATAATGAGTTTTACTTCTTCCTTTCCAGTTTGGTTGCCTTTTTTTTCTTGCTCAATTGTTCTGGTTAGAACTTCTGATACTATGTTGAATAAATCAACTTAAATTTTAAAATAATTTGAGCTGAATGAAAATAAAAATGTATCATATCAACATTTATGGAATATAGCTAAATCAGTACTTACAGGGAGATTTATTTTTTTTTATTTTTTTTTATTTTTATTTTTTAATGTTTTATTTATTTCTAGGAGAGAGAGAGAGAGCGTGAACAAGGCAGGGTCAGAGAGAGAGGGAGTCACAGACCGAAACAGGCTCCAGGCTCTGAGCTGGCAGTCAGCACAGAGCCCGACGCGGGGCTCGAACCCACGAANGTTTTTTTTATTTATTTCTAGGAGAGAGAGAGAGACAGCATGAGCAGGGGAGGGTCAGAGAGAGAGGGAGTCACAGACTGAAACCAGCTCCAGGCTCTGAGCTGGCAGTCAGCACAGAGCCCGACGCGGGGCTCGAACCCACGAACCGCAAGATCATGACCTGAGCGAAAGTCGGACTCTTAACCGACTAAGCCACCCGGGCGCCCCTCTTACAGGGAGATTTAAAATCCTTTAAATGTATACATAAAAAAAGAAGGAATATCTAAAACCAGTAATCTAAGTTTCCACCTCAATACTGTAGAGAAAGAAGAACAAATTAGACCACAAAAAAAAAGTAAAGAAATAGAGATTAAACTCAATGAAATGGAAAACAGAAAAAGAGAGAAAGTCAATGTGATAAATTTCTAATGGGGTTGAACAAAAAATGGCTCAAATTCCAATATCACGTATGAAAGAGGAAGAATTACTACTGATTCATAGGATATTAAGAGATACTGTCAACTTCCCTATACCAATAAGTTCAATAAAATACAGGAGGATGGCAAGATGGTGGAGAAGTAGGAAGTTCCATACTTCCCACGTGCCATCTCTCAAACAAAGAAGGGATGAAGCCAAAGGACTCTGAACCACAAGAGTCCGGGAGGAAAAGAGATGGAGTCCACTAAGAAGACAGCCTCATAGGTGTGTGATTGCGAACTAGGGAAGATAAAAACGGGCCGGGACATGGAGGCACAGAGGGGGGGGAACCCCTTCTGCAGAGACAAAGAGAAGAGAAAGAGCAGCTGGGGAATTGTAGAACTGTACCTGGAGATGAGAAAAACCCCAGCCTGGGATGGAAAATGATCCTATCATCCCATATGTAACTGCAGGGCTTTCAGAGAGAGAGATCCCAATTCTAACTGTGCAGCTTTCTTTGGGCTGGGTGCCCCAGTCCCAGAAATTCCCTCTGGGATATGCAAGGGACGGTATGCAAGGGACGCAGTCTGCATCAGGAGGAACTGCTCCCCTGCTCGGTCCCCTGCTTGGACCCCTGCTAGGAAGTGCCCTGGCTTGCGGGATTACATTTCAGGCAATATCATTAATGTACAAGGAGTAAGAGCCTGAAATGCAGTTGGATGTGAGAGATAGAATACTGCTCACCTTGGCTGCACCCATGGCACAGTGAAATCGAAGCCAAAGGAGTGTTTTCGAATACCTGATTCGAGAAGGAACTGGGGGTCGCATTTTTTCTTCCCACAACCACCAAGGCAGGGCTTCAGGGAGTTGCCCCCTGGACACACAGTGGAGAGCAGACCCTCCTACACCCAACCACGCCCATCTGGGCTGGATAGCTACTATTTTACCAGAGGTGGATAGATGCTACGGAAACAGACAGCCCCTCACCAAAACAAGAACTGACTCAGTGGCGTGATTAACTCTAGATTCTTGCAATTCAGATATATTCTCCTTTATCTCATTCTTATCTCTCTCTTATTCTAGACTGGTTATTCTGGTTATAGGTTTGCTTAAGCAGGCATATTTAATCCATTCTCTTAATGCATGTTCTACACTTCCTTCATCGCTGTCCGTCTCTCTCTCTGAAATAATCAGAATATATAGTTTCTCAGGGTAACATTATCTTCCTCCTCACCTCCTGCCGTATTCTCCTTTTTCTCTCTCTGAATTAAGGCTTTTAGTCTCTCTGCCTGGTTAATGTTCAAATTCTCTTTCTCCACACCCATGTCATTTCTCTCTTTATACATGCTTTTCCATCAGCACTCCCTACATCCTGCTCTTTATTTGTAGCTGGGATTTCTGGCTTTATGCTTTTAGACTGTTCTTTGTGTTTTGTTGTTTTTGTTATGTGGGGATTTTTTCTTTTTTCTTTTTTTTTTTTTAGCTTGCTTGTTTCTTTGATTTCTTTGTGCATTTGTGTGTTTTTGTTCCCTGTGAGTTTGTCTGTCAGTTTTCTTTTCCATGGCTACCTCAAGAAACAAACCAAAGTAAACATGGTGGAGAGTCCCAATATCACTACGAGTAGGGAAATAAAATAATGAAAGTAACAACAAGAGAGAGCAAGGGACATCATTAAAAGGACACTCTCTGAACCGACAGGTTCTGGAAAATCTGAGAGCTTCCTCTAATATAGCAATACTTGCAGGAGCAGAACACATAACAACCTTTTAAAACTGACAAGACATAGAAAGCTAGCCAAAATGACAAAACAGAAGAACTCTCCTCAAAAGAAATTTCAGGAAGAATGACAACTAAAGAATTGCTCAAAACAGATATAAGCAACATAACTGACCAAGATTTGGGGCGCCCGGGTGGCTTAGTCGGTTAAGCGTCCGACTTTCGCTTAGGTCATGATCTCGCGGTTCATGGGTTCGAGCCCCGCGTCGGGCTCTGTGCTGACTGCCAGCTCAGAGCCTGGAGCCTATTTCTGTCTGTGACTCCCTCTCTCTCTGACCCTCCCCTGCTCACGCTGTCTCTCTCTCTCTCTCTCCCCTAGAAATAAATAAAACATTAAAAAAATTAAAAAAAATAATATCTGACCAAGATTTTAGAACAATAGTCATAAAATTAATCGCTGGGTTTGAAAAAGGCATGGAAGACATCATAGAAACTATTACTACAAAGATTATGGATCTTAAAAATAGTTATGATGAATTTAAAAATGCTATAAATGAGATGCATAATATAATGGAGGCGGCCGTGCAAGAATTAAAGAGGCAGAGAGGAGACTAGGTGAATTAGAAGACACAATTATAGAAAAAGAGGAAGCCAAAAAAAGGAGAGGTAAATTGATCCAGTAGCATGAAAGGAGATTTTGAGAACTGAGAGATGCAATCAAACAGAACAATATCCATAACATAGGAATTCCAGAAGAAGAAGAAGAAGAAGAAGAAGAAGAGAGAGAAAGGGGCTGAAAGGGTACTTGAACAAATTATAGCAGATAACTTCCCCAATCTGGGGAAGGAAACAGACATTAAAATGGAACAGAGAACAAGAACAGAGAACTCCCCTCAAACAAAACTTGAATTGATCTTCTGCATGACATATCATAGTGAAACTGGCAAAATATAAGGACAAAGAGAGAATTCTGAAAGCAACTAGGGATAAAAGGGCCTGAACATACAATGGGAGACATATCAGAGTAGTTACAGACCTATCTACTGAAACTTGACAGGCCAGAAAGGAATCACAGGAAATCTTCAATGTGATGAACAGAAAAAATATGCAGCCAAGAATCCTCTATCTTTGCTGGAGGATTCTGTCATTCAGAATAGAAGGAGAGATAAAAGTCTTCCCAAATAAACAAAAATTGAAAGAATTCGTCACCACTAAACCAACCCTACAAGAAATCCTGATGGGGACTCTCTGAGGGAAATATTGCAAGGAACACAAGGTACCAGAGACACCACCACAAGCATGAATCTTACAAAGAACACAATGACTCTAAACCCATATTTTTCAATGGTAACACTGAATATAAATGGACTAAATGCTCCTAGCAAAAGATATAGGGTTGCAGAATGGATAAAAAAGCCAAAATCCATCTATTTGTTGTCTATAAGAAACTCATTTTAGACCTGAGGGCACCTTCAGATTGAAAGTAAGGGGACTGAGAAACATCTTTCATGCTACTGGAAGTAAAAAAAAAAAAAAGAAAAGAAAAGCTGGAGTAGCCATACTTGTAACGGACAAACTGGACTTTAAAGTAAAAGCAGTAACAAGAGATGAAAGGCATTATATAATAATTACAGGGTCTATCCATCAGGAAGAGTTAACAATAATAAATGCCAACTCACCGAATTCGGGAGCACCCACAAACATGAAACAACAATTCACAAACAGAAACAATCTTATGGATAAGAATGTGATAATAGCAGGGGATTTTAATACTCCAATTACAGCATTGGATAGATAACCTAGACAGAAAATCACTGAAAAAACAATGGGCTTGAATGACACATTGGACCAGATGGATTTGACAGGTATATTTAGAACTCTACATCCTGAGGCCATGAATTCACTTTCTTCTCAAGTGCTCATGACACATTCTCCAAGATAGATCACATACTGGGACGTAAAGCAGCCCTCCATAAATATACAAGAATTGAGATCATACCATGCACACTTTCAGATCACAATTCTATGAAACTTGAAATCAACCATAGGAAGAAGTCTGGAAAACCTTCAAAAGCATGGAGGTTAAAGAACACCTTACTAGGGTGCCTGGGTGGCTCAGTGGGTTAAGCGTCCGACTTTGGCTCAGGTCATGATCTCACGGTACTTGGGTTCGAGCCCCACATCAGGCTCTGTGCTGACAGCTAGCTCAGAGCCTGGAGCCTGCTTCGGATTCTGTGTCTCCCTCTCTCTCTGACCCCCTCCCCTGCTCATGCTGTCTCTCTCTCTCTCTCTCTCTCTCTCTGTCTCTAAGAAATTAAAAAAAAAAAAGAACACCCTACTAAAGAATGAATGAGCCAATCAGACAATTAGAGAAGAAATAAAAAATATATGGAAACAAATGAAAATGAAAATACAACAATCTAAACTCTTTGGGATGCGGCAAAGGCAGTCCTAAGAGGAAAGTACATTGCATTCCAGGCCTATTTCAAGAAACTAGAAAAAGTGCAAATACAAAACCTAACAGCACACCTAAAGGAACTAGAAGGAGAGCAACAAGAGCACCCCAAACTCAGTAGGAGAAGAGACATAATAAAAATCAGGGCAGAAATAAACAATATAGAAACCAAAAAACAAACAAACAGACAGTTGAACAGATCAACAAAACATAGAGTTGTTTTTTGAAAAAATAAACAAAATTGACAAACCTCTAGTCAGCTTTCTCAAAAAGAAAAGAGAGAGCACTCAAATAGGTAAAATCATGAATGAAAATGGACTTATCACAACCAACCCCTCAGAAATTCAAGCAATTATCAGGGAATACTAGGAAAAATTATATGCCAACAAATTGGACAACTTAGAAGAAATGGACAAATTTCTAAACACACACTCACTATCAAAATTCACACGGGAAGAGATAGAAAATCTTTACAGACCCATAACTAGTGAGGAAATCGAATCAGTTATCAAAAATCTCCCAACAAATGACAGCCCTGGGCCAGTTGGCTTCCCAGGGGAATTCTACCAGATATTTAAAACAGAGTTAATACCCATTCTTCTCAAGCTATTTCAAAAGATAGAAATGGAAGGAAAACCTCCAGGCCCATTCTATATAGCCAGCATCACACTGATTCCCAAACCAGACAGAGACCCAGCAAAAATAGAGAATGACAGGCCAATATACCTGAAGAATATGGATGCAAAAATCCTCAACAAGATAGTACCAAATTGAATTCAACAGCATATAGAAAGAATTATCCACCATGATCAAGGGGGATTCATTCCTGGGTTGCAGGGCTGGTTCAATATTCGCAAATCAATAATTGTGATACATTACATTAACAAAAGAAAGATAACAACCGTATGATCCTATCGATAGATGCAGAAAAAGCATTTGACAAAATATAGCATTCCTTCTTAATAAAGACCCTAGAGAAAGTCGGGATAGAAGGAACTTACTTAAACATCATAAAAGCCTTCTATGAGAAGCCCTGAGCTAACATCATCCTCACTGGGGAAAAACTGAGAGCTTTCACCCTGAGATTAGGAACACGACAGGGATGTCCACTCTCACCACTGTTGTTTAACATAATGCGGGAAGTCCTAGCATCAGCAATCAGACCTCAAAAGGAAATCAAAGGCATCAGAATTGGCAAATATGAAGTCAAACTCTCAATTTTCACAGATGACATGATACTCTACTTACAAAACCCGACAGACTCCACCAGAAGCCTACTAGAACTGATCCATGAATTCAGCAAAATCGAAGGGTACAATATCAACGTACAGAAATTTGTTGCATTTTTATACACCAATAATGAAGCAACAGAAAGAGAAATCAAGAAATAGATCCCATTCACAATTGCACCAAAATCCATAAAATACCTAGGAATAAACCTAACCAAAGATGTAAAAGGTCTGTATGCTGAAGACTATAGAAAACTTATGAAGGAAATTGAAGAAGACACAAAGAAATGGAAAAACATTCCATGCTCATGGATTGGAAGAATATTGTTAAAATGTCAATACTACACAAAACAATCTACACATTCAATACAATACCAATCAAAATTGCATCAGCATTCTTCTCAAAGCTAGAATAAACTATCCTAAAATTTGTATGGAACCACAAAAAAAAACAAAAAACAAAAAAACCGAATAGCCAAAGTTATATTGAAGAAGAAAACCAAAGTGGGAGGCATCATCATCCCAGACTTTAGCCTGTACTACAAAGCTGTAATCATCAACACAGTATGGTATTGGCACAAAAAACAGACACATTGACCAATGGAATAGAATAGGAAATTTGGAATTTGACCCACAAATGTATGGCCAATTAATCTTTGACAAAGCAGGAAGGAGTATCCAATGGAAAAAAGACAACCTCTTCAAAAGATAGTGCTGGAAAAACTAGACAGCAACATACAAAAGAATGAAACTAGACCACTTTCTTACACCATGCACAAAAGTAAACTCGAAATGGATGAAGAACCTGAATGTGAGGCAGGAAACTATAAAAACCTTAGAGGAGAAAGCAGGTAACAACCTCCTTAACCTCAACTGCAGCAATTTCTTACTCGACACATCTCCAAAGGCAAGGGAATCAAGAGCAAAATGAACTTTTAGGACTTCATCAAGATAAAAAGCTTCTGCACAGCAAAGGAAACAATCCATAAAACTAATAGGCAACCAACGGAATGGGAAAAGATAGTTGTAAATGACATATCAGATAAAGGGCTAGTATCCAAAATCTATAAGGAACTCACCAAACTCCACACCTGGAAAACAAATAATCCAGTGAAGAAATAGGCAGAAGACATAAACAGACACTTCTGCAAAGAGGACATCCAGATGGCCAACAGACACGTGAAACGATGCTCAATGTCACTCATCATCTGGGAGATACAAATCAAAACCACACTGAGATACCACCTCACGCCAGTCAGAGTGGCTAAAATGAACAAATCAGGAGACTATAGATGCTGGTGAGAATATTGAGAAATGCGCACCCTCCTCCACTGTTGGTGGGAATGTAACCTGGTGCAGCCCTTCTGTAAAACTGGGTGGAGGTTCCTCAGGAAACTAACAATAGAACTCCCCTATGACTCAGCAATAGCACTGTTAGGAATTTACCCAAGTGATACAGGAGTGCACATGTACTCCAATGTTCATAGCAGCGCTCTCAATATTTAGCCATATCATGGAAACAGTCTAAATGTCCATCAATTGACGAATGGATCAAGAAGATGTGGTTTATCTATACAATGGAATACTACATAGCAGTGATAAAGAATGCAATCTTGCCATTTGTTGCAACGTGGATGTAACTCGAGGGTGTTATGCTAAGTGAAATAAGTCAGGCAGAGAAGGACATATCCCATAGGTTTTCACTTCTAGGTGGAACAAAAGAAACTTAACAGAGGACTATGGGGGAGGGGAAGGGGAAAATAGTTGGGGAGAGGGAGGGAGGCAAACCATAAAAGACTCTTAAATACTAAGAACAAACTGAGGGTTGATGGGGGTGGGGGAGAGGGAAAAATGGGTGATGGGCACGAGGGAGGGCCGTTGTTGGGATAAGCACTGGGTGTTATATGGAAACTATATAATAAACTATTTAAAACCAAATTTTAATCCAGGGGCACCTGAGTGGCTCAGTCAGTAAAGCACCCGCCTTCGGCTCAGGTCGTCATCTCACAGCTCATGAGTTCAAGCCTCGTGTTGGGCTTGTGCTACGAGCTCAGAGCCTGGAGCCTAATTTGGATCATGTGTCGCTCTCTCGCTCTTCCCCTCCCTGGTTTGTGCTCTGTCTCCCTCTCAAGAATAAATTTTTAGGGGCGCCTGGGTGGCTCAGCCGGTTGAGCATCTGACTTCGGCCCAGGTCATGATCTCACAGTTCGTGGGTTCAAGCCCCGCGTCGGGCTCTGTGCTGACAGCTAGCTCAGAGCCTGGAGCCTGTTTCAGCTTCTGTGTCTCCCTATCTCTCTCTGACCCTCCCCTGCTCACGCTGTCTCTCTCTCTCAGAAATAAATAAAAAAACATTAAAAATGTAAAAGAAAAAAGAATAATTTTTTTTTAAATTTAATTTTTTTAATTCTAAAAAAAGTTCAATAAAAACAATCAACTAATTTCTTGAATGATACAAACTACCAAATTTTTGAATACTTGAATAACTCTATGAAAGAAACTTTAATTTTTAGTTAAATTCTTTCTGAAAAAAAATACTTCAAGTTTAGATTATATTACTAGATAATTCAATGAGACTTTTAATGTAGAAATAATAGCAATTTGATGCCTTATCTTCCAGAAAGTAGAAGAACAAGAAACTCTTTCCAAAGATTTTTGTACCTAGTATTACAATAATGATAAATAGCCAGACATAATATTGCAGGAATAGAAAAGTATAGAATAGTATTTCTTTTGAACATACACACAAATATCTTCAACAACATATCTGGAAATAAAATCTTACAATATATAAAAAGATAATGTACCACAATCAAATGTTATTCATCTGAAGAATGCAAAGCTGGTTCAACATTTGAAAATAGTAAATATAATTCATCCAATTAACAGACTAAAAAGTAAAAAACTATTATCTTAATAAGAAACACAGAGAAAACAATGATCAAAATTAAATATCAATTTATGATGAAAATTCCCAACAAACTAGGAAAACATTGGAAGTTTCTCAACATGGTGAAATGTACCTATGTAAATTGTAAAGCCAACATCATACTTAGTGTTGAGGGAATAAACATATTCTGACTATGATCAGGAACAATGAAAGCTGCTGTTTCTCATCACCCTTTTTAAACGTTCTACTGGAAGTCATAACCATTGTAATAATAAGAATAAATGAAATATATTCATTGGAAAGGAAGGAGTGGAACTTCTTATTAAGAAAAAAAATATGGAAAGAGGAGGATGGCCCTCTAGGCTCACCTTCTCCCATGAACATAACTAGATAACTATCAAATCATCCTAAATACCCCAGAAATAACCCTGAACACTGACAGAACAAAATCCATAACTAAAGGGAGAAAGAGGCCACATTGAAGAAGATAGGAAGTGCAAAGATATGATTTAGGGGAGAAACAGATCATGGTGCTCTGGAGAGGAGGGAGCCATAGTTGTGGAGAAAGATGGGACAGACAGGAGTACAAGGAGAATATTTTCCCAAAGCCATTGACTTTACAAGAGACAATGGCTGAATTTTGTGAGTTCTTTCAAGGTTTAAAGCCTGGAATTTTAAAGATAGGCATGCTCGGTTGGGATAGGACCTGGAGGACACTGTGCTGCTCTTGGAGAGAAGGCAGGCAAACAACCCATGGACAGTGCAGAAACAGTTATTAAAGAACACCTGGGGCACATGGCGGAGGGTGGGGGGAGATAATTTTCTCTTCTTGGAGCACATCACTAAGAGAAAGTGTTCATGGAGATCCCTCTCTGGGAACAAAGGTGCTGACCAGTGCCATTTCCCTCCCCTACCCCTCAGCATAAACACAGAGCCACCTGTGAGAAACAGAACAGTGCCAACACTGGCTGCCTAACTTGCTTACACCAAGTCCCACATCCTGGTGCTTTGTTGAGACTGTCTTTCCCAGCCAAGCTTCCTCAGTCCCAGCATGGTGGGACCTTCACCTAAAAGATGAGAACAAACCCCTTCCCACAACACATCTCCCAACCAGAGTTCTGCAGGACCTCAGTTCTTTTGGAGCAGGTGTTAGATCACAAAGAGCCCAGAGCACACCTAGGTAAAATTCACCACATTCAGGGCAAGAGCAAACACAGACCACAGCAGGCAAGGAGAGAGCAGCCAAAACAAAACAGCAGAGAACATACAGCCCACACTGAAGACACTCCCTAAAGAGGCAGGCCCTGGGAACTACATGATCTCCTTTTCAAAAGGCCATTATTTTCAAAAGCAAGAGACATAACTGGATTTTCTAACACAAAGAAGGCAGAGACTTAGACTAAATGAAAAGATGGAAGAATATATCCCAAATGAAAAAAAAAGATAAGGCCACAGACAGAGATCCAGGTGGAACAGATATAAATAGCATGCCTGATGGAGAATTTAAAGCAACCATCAAAAGGATACTCACTAGGCTTGAGAAAAGAAAAGAAGACATCATTGAGACCCTTACCACAGAGACAGAGGAGTTAAAAATGAATCCATCACAGATGAAGAGTGAAGTAAATGAGATAGGAAACAGGCTTGATGCAATGACCAGCAGGCTGGAAGCAGAGGAACAAATTAATGACCTAGAAGACAAAGTAATGGAAAGAAATAAAGCTGAAAAAAAGAAAAAAGAATTATGCAACATTAGAATAGATTTGGAAACTCAATGGCTCAATCAAATGTAATTAACATTCATATTACAGGAGTCCCAGAAGAAGAATAGAGAGAAAAGAGAGAAAGGGGGGCAGAAGATTTATTTGAAGAAACAATAGCTGAAAACTTCCCTAATCTAGAGAAAACATATGCAGATCCAGGAGGCACAGAGACCTCTCATCAAAATCATCAAAAGCAGGCCAACCCCAAGACATATAGTGATTAAATTGGCAAAATATAGCAATAAAGACAAAATCTTAAAAGCAGCAAGACAAAAGAAGTCCCTTAACTTACAAGGGAAAACCCAGAAGGCTAGCTGGAGATTCCTTAAACAACTTGGCAAGCCAGAAGAGAGTGGCATGATATATTCAAAGTGTGAATGGAAAAAGTCTGCAGCCAAGTATACTCTATCCAGCTAGGCTATCATTCAGAATAGAAGGAGAGATAAAATTTCCCAGACAAAAAACAAATAAACAACAAAAAACAAAATTGAAGTGGTTTGTGAACACTAAACCAGCTCTACAAGGAATATTAAAGGGGACTTTTGGAGTGCAAATGAGAGATCAGAAGTGACAAAGACAAGAAAAGATGAGAGAAAATCCTCAGAAACAATGCAAAATAATTAATAAAATAACCATAGATATAATATCTATAAATGAATATCTATAAATGATTACATTGAATGCAAATGGACTAAACACTCCAATCAAAAGATATGGAAGTCAGAATGGATCAAAAAACAGTGCCCATCTATGTAAAAGAGGGGGGAAAAAGGGAGGAGGGCAGCTCTCAAGCGGGGATAGGCGTGGTGTGATCCAATGCATCAGGCGGGAGTTCTGTCTTGGCGGTTGTGGGGTGGAGAGTGGCGGTGCTCCAGTCCCTTCTTGAACCAAGCGCTGCACCTCGCTTTTTTGGGCGTGTAAACTCCCCGTACCGGGTGCACCGCCGAAATTGGTTGCACTCTTCAACTCAGGCCAGTCCCAATCTCCAAATCCCAGTCCACACGCCCCACTGAAATTGCCTTAGACACAACTTCCCAGGCAATCCCCTCGGGGCAATTCCAGGCCTCCCGCCTCGCTCTGGGGGTGGCGTCAGAATTGCTGCTTCCTTCTCTGGGTCGGGCTGGCGAGCATGGGCGGGGGCTTGCCTGCCGGGTGCACTGAGCCCGAGCCCGCTGGAGTGAGGAAAACCAGGTCCCTCTATGCTCCTTACCCGAAACATGAACTCACAGGCAAATCTCCCAGGTTTTAGCTCTTTGCCTTCGCTCTAGAGTTCCAGCCAGCCAGGAGCGCGGACGCCCGGTGTCCGCGTGCGGCTCTTTCAGGGGCCCCAGCCGCCGGGGAGGACAATAGCGGCAGGAGCCAGCACAAAGAAGCAGTCTGTGCGCTCAGTCCCCCCGGACCATTTGGCACGAGGGGACCTGGCATGCACGTATTTGGCAAGTACGGTCTTTCTATGCCCCGAGCGGAGGTTTTTCCCTCGAGCGGAGGTTTTTCTGTTTCGGACTCTCTCTTTTTCCCCTCTCACTCTCCGTAGAGGGTAGAGGGGGATCGCCTCCAACCCTGGAGTCTCCGATCCCGGCCCGATTTTATCTTCCCCGGTTCGCACTCACGTTAGAAGGCTCTCTCAGTGGATTCTGCGTCTTTTTTCTCCCAATCTCTCAGGTTTCCAATGACTTCAGATCTTTTCTGTGTGATGTATGGGCGAGTGCAAGTACGGAGCCATCTTGCATACGTATGTATCTGAAATATACATATGGATATGCTATGGCTAAGAATATAGTTGAACTTGGTGAGCATTACATGTGCTCTTAAAAATAATGTGAATTCCATAGCTAATATATATATTTTTTTATAAAAAATATCAATTACATTAACTTGTATGATTTTTTTTGTGTAGTTATCCTATCAATTACTGATTGTGATTGTGTCTTTTTCTATCTTTAGAGCTGTCTGCATTTGTCTCATGAAAATCTGAAGCTATGTCTTTAGTTGCATACATTATTATGTTAAGCGACTATCTATGAAATTTTTCACTTCATTATATGTGATATTATTTTTCTGAAAGTCCTCTTCATCTGATATTTATATAGGTACAACAGGGTTCTTAAATTTACATTTTGCATGATATACCACTTTGCATCCTTTTATTTTCAACCTACTCGAGTATTTTTAAGTGCATCTCTTTCTGTCATCAAATAATTGGGTCTTGCTATCTTATCCTGTCTAATAATCTTTGTCTTTTTATTGGAGTAGTCTATTTCTATTCAATGTAATTATGTATGTGTTTGAGTTTGTTGTTGCTATTTGTATTCTCTTTGTCCTATTCATTTATTATTCCTCTATTCCACATTCCTAATTCATTGAAGATAATAAATTTTTTTGTATTTTAACAACTGAATTTTTATTTTTAGCTATGACTTTTAGTAGTTGCTTAAGGGTTATAATATGCATCTTTAACTTATCACAGTCTGTTAGAATTAATACTTATTACATCACATAAGCATAATAAATTTAAAGTAGCATAATTTTACTTACCCCTCTCCTGTGTGGCTGTGGTCATATATTTTATTTCAGCATTTATTATACATATCATAATAATTTTTGCCTTAAAAAGTTTTCCTTTTTATAATTAAGGGAAAAGAAAATATAGTCTTGCTGGGATTGAAAACTGAAGCATTAATGGTTTCCAGATGCAGAACAATAGGTCACCAAAAATAAGGGACTCTAGTAACCCTGAGATAACCCTGGCACCTCTCCTGTGATCTAATTATATGATTAAAAAGTAGTTTAGATTATCCAGGAGCCAAGGGGCATGAAAGTGGAAAGGGATAAGGAAATGGACTTAGCCTTCATCTATTACATACATTGTTCTGCAGGGAATTGCTTATTTTTGTTTACTTCTTTACATTCTAACACTTTTTACATAGAGGATTTTGGAGCTCATGGAAACACAAAATCTTAGAAACACACCAAGGCCAGAATAAATTCACATTAGAACAAAAGGATCAGACTGAGAAGTTTTTAGCGTGGAGAGTTCCTAATAAAGGCTTTCGTGATTAGGATGTTGCAAGTTTCCCCAAGGTGAGAATATCTAAGGCCAGAGATACAATGTTTCTGAAGAGAAAGCCCACACAATAAAGTAAGGGAAAGTTCTATTGATTAACCCACAAACTTGCCCAGAGAAGCACTACTTAGAAATCTCCCTTTACTTCCTGACCGAAATACAACATCATTATTCTCTATAGGTTTTAGGGCAAACAACCACGGAGCATCAACAATCCAGCACAGACAAGCAACAAGCTGTACCAGCTGCAAGGGAAACAGAGCTATCAAAAATAAGGCATGGCCCAGAACCCTTAGTGGAGAATGCATAAGTTACTTTAAAAAGACAAGAGAGTCTGTGAGTGCCAAGTAAGAGGGGGTAGTGATTCAGGAGAATAAGGAGAGGTGGAGCTGCTAGGACAGTTTGCTCAAAATATAAGAAGTCTTTGCAAGTTACATGAAGAGAACAAACTGGTGGTTGCTAGAGGGAAGATGGGTGGGGGGAATGGGTGAAATAGATAAAAGGGATCAAAAGGTACAGACTTCCAGTTATAAAATAAATGTGTCACAGAGATAAAAAGCACAGCATAGAAAATATAGTCAATAATATTGTAATAACGTTGTATGGTGACAGATGGTGACTACACTTGGTGAGCACTGAATAATATATGGAACTGTTAAGTCAATATGTTGTACACTTGAAACTAATATAACATTGTATGTACTTTAATTATACTTCAACAAAAATAAAAATAAACAATAAATAAAAGTCACATGCCAAGTTTTTCCATATAAATCTTAGAAGTCTGTTGTGATTTTTTTTTAAAAGTCACATGCCAAGGTGTTTTATCTTTTTTTAAAAAACAGACTCTTTTAAAAAATTTTTAAAACATTTATTTATTATTGAGAAAGAGAGAGACAGAGCATGAGCATGGGAGGGGCAGAGAGAGGAGGAGATACATAATCCGAAGCAGGCTCCAGGCTCTGAGCTGTCAACACAGAGCTTGATGCAGGCAAGGCTTGAACCCACAAGCAGTGAGATCATGACCCGAGCTGAAGTCGGACGCTCAACCGACTGAGCCACCCAGGCGCCCCAAGGTGTTTTATCTTTATCCTGTCAAGAAAGAATAGTTGAAAAAAATAGCTGAAATAATTTCAACGGGGGTATTAAACAGGGTCTACAAAACTCATGATAGCGTCAATTGCAGGGAATGGCCAAGAATGATGGATGCCTTTTCTCTCACATAGTGAATGACATAAACTGCTGCATTTGTTATTGCTAAAATGATACTTTGGGGGATATTTTGAATATTTCAGTATAAAATATCCATGATCATTTCTGGGACACTGGGATATTATCAAATCTTTTCTGTTAGCAAAATACACTGTTATTTTTAATTCATTAGACAGAAATAAACCTACTTAATAGGCAACTTATATTTAAGAGCCATGAAAATGTGAGTTCTCTGATACATATAAATATTATTAAGTATGATACTTAAATACCAAAGTAATCTTGGTGCAAAGCTGTAAGATGGTGTTATATATTTCTTAAGTTATATGTTGTTTTACTATTCACTATGGGTCAGTATTAACAATACTGATAAGGAATGATAAGGAGTCTTTTAGCCAAGATATTAAAAATTCAGATGAACTAAGATGGAAAATTGTCTCCCATTCTGAAACCACTTTATTACATTAAACTTAGCTTTGTCATGACATATTTTATTGCCCTTTCCTAAGATGTATTAGGGAGTACTTAGTGTATGAACATTCCACTGGGGCTCAATTTGAGTGATGGCACCATGTGAAAGGGATGATCTCAGTGGTGGATTTATTTTGGATGGCAGAGGAATGCAACTTTACCAGAGCCTATGGGAACACAGAATCACTTTTCCAGCAGTGGAGAAACTGTTACATAACAGGCAGTTTAGGATGGATTATAGAGACTATAGAGCTGACGACACCTGCTTATGTGGAGGCATATTTGGCAACTGATCACCAAAGAGAAATTTATCTCATCTCATTTTAACTATGCTTATATTAGTAGTTGATATAAACCTGTAAGTATGAGGTTTTTGTGCAGGGAAAAATATATATTGGAAACTGATAGTTATGCTGCAAATATATAATAATGATTGCTAAAAGGCATTTCTCAATATGTATTGTCTATTTCAAGACCACGGTACGTAAAGGTACATAAAATAACATTGACTGTAAGGAAAGACAGTAATTAGTTACATATGAAGGATTAGTTATTAAAGATAAACTGCTGTGTCGAATTCAATTATAATTGAGACAACTGAGAAACAGCAAAAGTCATTAAGTTGGCCTGGGATATCTTTGCCAGTTTGGGCGATCTAAATATCAAGGTCAAACTCCTGAAAGACAAAATGATGTCTAAATGAGGACTATCTGCTTATTATGATAACCGATGAAGAAATTTGGAAAGCCTTGATCAGTCCTCCATTCAACCAGTCTTCCTATTCAGAGTACCAGTAGACATGTTTTTGCACCACCATAAACCCTAAGAAGGCAGAAAAGCACTGATGATATCCTAATATGAACCCAGAAAATGAGAGCAGGTGACAAAAGGGCTAAGTGGGATAGAATCTTCTAAAGAAGAATGGAGAAGAAGCAGGAAGGAGAACATGGAGGGAATAATGACCATGCAAATGGTTGAGACAACTAAGAACTGCAGAAACTTACCTTGTTTTTTCATACATATAGTCCACCAACCATGCCTGCCAAAACCAGTGTTAACCTCTGGATGAGAGCATGGCAATATCTAAGATAAATATATATTTGAATGGATACATGTGACATTTCAAGGTAGTTTATGACATTTGGGTGGGTATGTTATCATCTACAGTAGAATGTGAGGTTCCTGGTAAGAATCTGACAATATGAGGCTAGTATTTGTCCAGGGGATAAAAAATGCCCCATTCCTACTCTAAATTGCCATTCTGCCTCCTTCCAGGGCTTTCCTTAAAGGATACATACACTGAACAACCTGTAATGTCATTCACTGGGCCAGTTCCCAGTACCCTTCAATGTAAGGCCTTCAGCACAAATAGAAGATTGTTAAGTAAGAACTCAAATCACATGATCTTTTCACTAAATTACATTTCTTAGTACATTATAGAATAATGTATGTTATTGGGGCTCCTGGGTGGCTCAGTGAGTTAAGCGTCTGAGTTTGTCTCAGGTCATGATCTCATGGTTCGTGGGTATGAGCGCCGCGTTGGGCTCTGTGCTGACATCCAGCTCAGAGCCTGGAGATTCTGTATCTCCCTCTTTCTCTGACTCTCCCTTATTTATACTGTCTCTCTCTCTCTCTCTCAGAAATAAATAAAACATAAAAATTTTTAAAAAGTGTGGTATTAAAAATAGCAACCAATACAAAATACAATATAATACATTAAGCACTAAAAAAATCAGGTAAAGTACAGAAAAGATAAAATATATGAATATAATGATGTATTAATTGCATCTCCCAGACATCAATGCTGGAGCTAATTAGAAAAGGTAGGGATCAAACAGGGTAGAGGTAATTCAGAAAAACAGTGAAAGAAAGGGTAACTTCCAAGGGAAGGGAACATCTTGTGTAGATAGGAAACAGAGCATGGCCTTTTCATGAGGCAAAAGAATGTACAGCTTTCTGGTCGAGTTGGGTTGAATCACAGTTTTGGACTCAAGAATGAAACAGAATTTCTTTGACTATTTCTGCATCTTACTACGACTGACCCTTAATGTGGAAGGATGATGACTCAGCCCCAAATTTCCAGTGAAAATAAAGGAAGAGTAATGTGGCAGCACTCCATCATGGGTCAGCACTGACTCAGTTTACCACTTAGTATTGTAAGAGAGAGAGCATGCACGTGTCCTACATGCATGGGTGTTGCCTCTCAGTGTGCAGAGATACTGCACACAGTGCTCTGGAATCTGGCCCATCACATCAGTCTTCCCTCTCTAAGAGAGGAATGAAGAAAGGATGGGAGAAGGGGCTTTCCCTGGGGTAGGGAGCAGTTGTAGGAGAACCCTCCCCAACCCAGGGACATAGATCATTACTACTTTGACAGAAACTGATCTGATCATAGAAAAATTACACTATGTGTAAAAATTGACTTTGATGTTAAAATATGGATCCATTTAAGCATTTTTCACAGAACTAGAACAAATACTAAAATTGATATCTGTTGAAGAAGATAGAGGAAAGAGTGAGCATGTTAATAAGAGACATAAAGTTATTTTTAAAAGACTCAAACTGAACTGCTAGAGATCAAAAGTGAATGGTCTGAGGGGCTCCTGGGTGGCTCAGTCGGTTATGTGTCTGACTCCTAGTTTCAGCTCAGGTCATGATCTCACAGTTTGTAGGTTTGAGCCTCACAAACCTTGGGATTCTCTCTCTCCCTCTCCCTCTTCCCCTCCTCCACTTGTGTGCTCTCTCTCAAAATAAATAAGTAAGCTTTAAAAACGTTTAATAAACAAGAATAAACAAAGCAACCCATTGAAAAAAAAAACAGATCTGGAGGTATTACAATCCCAGATTTCAAGATATACTACAAAGCATTAGTTATCAAAACAGTATGGTGCTGGCACAAAAAATAGACACATAGATCAATGGATCATAATAGAGAGCCCAGAAATAAATCCATACTTATATGCTCAATTAACCTACAACAAAGGAAGCAAGAATATGCAATGGGAAAAAGTCTCTTCAACAAATGGTGTTGGGAAAACTGGACAGTAACATGCAGAAGAATGAAACTGGAACACTTTCTTACGCCATATACACACAAAAACTTCAAAATGGATGAAAGAACTAAATGTGAGACAGGAAACCATCAAAATCCTAGAGGAGAACACAGGCAACAACCCTTAGTCCTCAGCCATAGTAACTTCTTACTAGACACATCACTGGAGGCAAGGGAAACAAAAGCAAAAATGAACTATTGGTAATTTATCAAGATAAAAATCTTCTGCACAGCAAAGGAAACAATCAATAAAACTAAAAGGCAGCCTACAGAATGTGAGAAGATATTTGCAAATGATATATCAAAAAAATGGGTAGTAACAGAACACCTGGGTGGCTCAGTCGGTTGAAGGTCTGACTTCAGCTCAGGTCATGATCTCATGGTTCGTGAGCTTGAGCCCCACATCGGATCTGTGCAAACAGCTCAGAGCCTGGAGCCTGCTTCGGATTCTGTGTCTCCCTCTCTTTCTACCCCTACCCCACTCACGTTCTGTCTCTCTCACTCTCAAAAATAAAATAAACATAAAAAATGTGTACTATCCAAAATCTATTAAAAAAGAAAACTATCAAACACAACACCCCCCAAAATAAATAGACCAGTTAAGAAATGGACAGAAGAATGAATGGTCAAAGAATGAATAGTCACTTTTCCAGAGAAGATGTACAGATGGTCAACAGACACATGAAAAGATGTTCAACATCTCTCATCATCAGAGAAATACAAATCAGAACCACGATGAGATACCACCTCACACCTGTCAGAATAACTAAAATTAACAACACTGGAAACAACAGATGTTGGTGAGGATGTGGAGAGGGGGGAACCTTCTTACACTCTTGGTGGGAATGCAAACTGGTGTAGCCACTCTGGAAAATAGTATTGAAGTTCCTCAAAAAGTTAAAAATAGAACTACCCTATGACCTAGCAATTGCACTATTTACCCAAAGGATACAAAAATACAGATTCAAGTGGGCATGTGCACCTTGATGTTTATATCATCATCATCAACAACGAAACTATGGAAAGAGTCCAAATGTCCATCGACTGATGAATGGAGAAAAAAGAATGAAATCTTGCCATTTGCAACAATGTAGATAGGGCTAGAGTGTATTATGCTAAGTGAATAAGTCAGAGAAAGACAAATATCATATGATCTCACTGATATATGGAAGTTAAGAAACAAAACAGATGAACATATTGGAAGGAAAAATAAAAAGAGAGAGGGAAGCAAACCATAAGAGACTCTTAAGTATAGAGAACAAACTGAATTTTGATTGAGGGAAGTGGATGGGGCATTGGCTAAATGGGTGATAGGTATTTAGGAGTGCACTTGTAATGAGCACTGGGTGTTTTGTGTAAGGAATGAATCATTAAATTCTACACCTGAAAAATTTTTACCATATATGTTTACTAAATAGAATAAAAATTTGAAAATGAAGAATTACTATAAAGTTACAGTAATTGAAATCATGTGCCAAACTGAAAAAAACAAAACTAAAAGTGATCACACATCAGATATGGGACTAATATATTCAGAATATATAGAGAACTCCTAATATTCAAAAACAAAAGTAAACAACCCTATTCAAAGATGAGCAAATGACTTGAATAAATAATTCTCCAAATAAGATATGAAAATAGTCAATATGCATACAAAAACAAGCAAAGATGTTCAACTTTACTAATCTTAGAGAAATGCAAATTTTCAAGTATTTTCTTATTTTCTCTGAATTGTATTTTCATCTTCCTTTAATACCCAAAAGTTTTAATTTTTGATAAATTCCAGTTCATTTATTTTTATTTTTGCTGTCTGTTTTTGTTGACATATCCAATAAAATTTTTCACCCCCTTTGGAAAACGGTTTGTTGTTTCCTCAAAAAGTTAAATGTAGAATTACCATATGATCCAGCAATGTACCTGAAAGAATTCAAAGCAGAGACTTAAAGATATATTTGTATATCAGTGTTCATAACAGCATTATTACCAATAGTCAATGTGGAAACACCCCAAATTTTCATCAATAGATAAACAGATAAAGAAATGTGGTATACCCAAACAATAAAATATTTAGCCATAAAAAGGAATGAAGTATTGATACATACTACAATATGGATAAATTTTGGAAACATTATGTTGAGTTAAATAAGCCAGACATAAGAATTGTGTTATTATTGCATTATTCCACTGTTATGAATATCTATTATAGAAAAATTCATAGAAACAGGAAGGAAAATAGGTTATGAAGTACTGGGTTAATGGAGAATCTGGAGTTGTTGAATGTTTAAGGAGCTTCTGTTGGGATTATGAGAAAGTTATGGAACTGTATACTGATGATACTTGCATAATGATGTGAATATACCTAATTTCACTGAATTGTAACCTTAAAAATATTTAAAACGGAAATTCTTACATTATGTACATTTTAGTATAATAAAAATAGCAATTAAAAATTTTTAAAAAGAGTGGGACATCATCAGAATATTGACATATGAGGCCCCTGCCTTTCCCTCCTCCCATGGACATATCAAATAAAAACACATGGATCAATTCCCTCTGAGAGAAATCCAGAAATTAATTGAGTGGCACCTATATTTGGGCAACTGAGGAAATACCCACAGTGAAATTAGTGGGAAAGGTTTCAACAAATTCTCACCATAAACTCCTAGCACAGCATCTTACAATTGAGAATCTCTAACTCCCAGTTTCTCCCTTAGGAGCAAAGAGTTTGGACCACACACCTAGCGCCTAACTTTTAAAGCTTCCAACTGTGGGACAGGCTCCCAAGTCACTTACCTCTGAGAGCCAATGGGGTTCAGCATTCACAGCTCTCATAGAATCATAGCAAGCAAAAAAGCAGTTGGTAAATGTGCATGTGAACACATCCCACAACTATACCCCCTCAGACTCTGAAGATGGAGCAGGAAAAAACCTCCAATCTTTCCATTTTTCCATGGAAATAGTATGACTACATACTTTCCAGCTGCAGCTTAAGGGTCCAGCTTCTAATCAGCCTGCACCTGAAAGCTGACTGAGATTCTTCCAAGAGCACGAAAGAGCTAGTGGGCAGGTCCTCAAACTTCTCCCTACAGCTCACTCTAACAAAACTAAGTCACCAGTTTATTTTTGCAAAGAGCTTGTACATACATCTAGCACCAGAAAGTTTACAGCCATCACCCAAGGGATGGGCCCTCAAATCACCTAGCTTTGATAGCCAGTGGCCTTGGTATTCATGAGTCCCACAGGACCATATTAAAAAAAGAAGCTGGTTATTATTATTATTATTATTATTATTATTATTATTATATAGTTGGCACACAATGTTCCCAATTTCCTGAAGAACCTCCATACTGTTCTTCACAGCAGCTGCACCAATCTGCATTCCAACCAACAGTGCACAGGGCTGCCCCCTCCACACATTCTTTCCAACATTTGTTATTTTCCATCCCTTTGATTCTAGCTGAAAGAAGCAGTTTTGAAGAGGGTGCATGAGCACTTCCTGAAAGTTCAGCTTCTAATCAGCCTGCATGTGGAAGCAGACTAGGATCCTCCCATGAGCCAGAAAGAGCTTATGGGCATGTCCCCCACCTTCTCCCACTGGTTCACTCCAACATTGAAACCAAATCTCTGACTTCTTCCTGGAAGGAATTTGCCTATACATCTAGCACTCTAACTGTTATGGCTGCCACCTGAGCACTGGGCTTGCAAATTACCTATCACTGGACACTGATAGGGTTTGGTAGTCACAAGTCCCTCGAGAATACACACAAAAAAGAGGAGGTTCTATGTGAGTGCATAAAAACTCCAATGTCTATATCTTCTGACTCAGCACTGAGTGAGTAGGCACAAACATTCAGCTCTTAGTTTCTCCCTGATCAGTGCCAGACTGTATATCTAAGGCCCTGACTTTCCCACCTGCAGCCTGAAGATTAAACTTTCATTTAGCCTCTATCAAGGAGTGGAAGTAGCAATTAGTAGTCCTTTGGAAGCCTGAACAAGTATGTGTGTATTCCCAAGCATTTGGGATAGTGGTAGATTTTGGAACATGGTAATTTACTAGCAGTCACTAAGAACAAAGGTGGTAGCTTGGACAAATACAAAAGTGTGAAAGGTAACCAGGAGCTTGGGTTGAGCTAATTGATGAGATTCATCTCCTACATAAAGCAAGTCTGTGAAGACTGACAGGTAGCATTTTATCTGATGTGCACAAACCAACACAGAGAGTCAAGGAAAATGAAGAAGCAGGAGAATATGTTTGAAACAAAAGAAGAAGATATATCTCCAGAAACCAACCTTAATGACGTAGAGATACCCAACAAAAACTTCAATATGATTGTTGTAAATATGTTCATCTAGGATAAAAATACATGAGCAAGATGAGAATTTCAACAAGAGATAGAAATTATTAAATAGTGCCTAACAGAAATTATAAGGCTGAAATACCATAACTAAACTGAAAAATTCAACTGAAGGATTAAACATTGGATTAGATCACATGAAGCAAGGTTAGTGAACTCAAAGATAGGGCAGTGGAAGTCTAATCAGAAAAGCAAAAAGAATAAATAATGAAAAGAGTAAAGATAGCTTAAGGGACTTATGGTACACTGTTGAGAGTATCAGTATATGAGGTATAGGTGACCCAGAAGGAGAAGAAAGAGAAAGAGAAAGAGGCAAAAACCTTACTTAAATCCAGGGGAAAGACAGACATCAAGACCTAAGAAATCCAAAGAATAACAAAAGAATATATAAATCCAAAGAGACCCATGCTTAGATACATTTTAATAAATTATCTCAAGTTAAAGAGAAAATCTTAGAAGGATTCAATGAAAAGTGATTTGTTACACACTAAGGAATCCACGTAAGGTTATCAGTGAGTTTTACAGCAAGAATCTTGTTATAGACAACATGCTGAAAGAGAAAAAAAGGTCAACCAAGAATATTCTACCCAGAAAAGCTGTTCCTCAGAATTGAAGGAGAGATACAGATATTTCCAAACAAAGCCTTAAAGAGTTTACCACCAGTAGATTAGCCTTAAAAGAAAGGTTAAAGGGAACTCTTCAAACTGAAATGAAAGAAAAGTAATAGTATCAATAAAATATATTAAAGTATAAACTCACTAGTAAAGGTAAAATATATAGTTAAATAATTTATAGATGAAAGATATAAATAAATAAGATAGAATGTGTGCATGCTAATATGGAAGATTATTAACATTTGTTTTCAGGTACTCATTTTATTTTATTTTTTTTAAGATTTTATTTTTAAGTAATCTCTACACATGACGTGAGGCTCGAACTCACAACTCCGAGATCAAGAGTTGCATATTCCACCAATTGAGCCAGCCAGGTGCCCCTGTGAGTATTCATTTTAGTCTTCTTTCAGTTCTTTCAAATTTTCTCGAGTTTTAAATTTTTCAAAATTAAAAGTTGGAGATACTTAGTTCAGTTGCTTAGTATCAGCTATGGATCCACCAAACATAGAAACCAATTATCTAGGGTGCCTGGGTGGCACAGTCGGTTAAGCGTTCGACTTCGGGTCAGGTCATGATCTCACGGTTCGTGGGTTCGAGCCCTGCATCGTGCTCTGTGCTGACAGCTAGCTCAGAGCTTGGAGTCTGTTTCAGATTCTGTGTCTCCCTCTCTCTCCAATCCTCCCTTGCTCACGCTGTCTCTCTCTCTCTCTCTCTTTCTCTCTTAGAAATAAATAAAACATAAAAAAATTTTTTAAAAAGTAAAATATATAGTTAAATTCAGAATATTCATATATTGTAGTGGTGGTGTGTAAATCATCTATAATTATAGTATAAAGGTCATAAGGCAAAAGTGTTTAAAAAACTATAGCTATGATAATTTATTAATGGATAGATATAGTATATAAAAAGATATAGATGGCATATTGAACACAAAATGTAGGGAGTAAAATGTAGAGCTTTATTATGCTTTCAAAGTTAACTTGTTAGCAGCTTAAAATAGATGGTTATAAGCTATTTTATGTAGCCCCATAGCAACTACAAAACAAAAACCTGTAGTAGATATATAAAAGATAAAAAGAAAGGAATCAAAGCATAACACTGTATAAAATCATCAAATTACAGAAGAAGAGAGGAAAAAAATCCCTATAATACAAGTAAAAATGAACAAAATGGCAATATTAAGTCCATACCTATCAATAATTACTTAAAATAGACTAATACTAATAATATATTAATCAAATAATAATAATAAATAGACTAATCTCTAATCAAAAGACATAGAGTGACTTAATGAATTAAAAATCTAGGACCCAACTATATGCTGCCTACAGGAGAGTCATCTCTTAACTTTAAGGACACACACAAACTGAAAGGGAAAGAATGGAAAAAGGTATTCAATGCAAATAAAAAACAAATTAAAGTGGGGTAACTATACTTATATCAAACAAAATAGACTCTAAGCAAAAAACTGTAACAAGAGACACAGAAAGTAATCATATTATGATAAAGGGGTCAATTCATCAAGAGGATATAACTATTTTAAATATTTATCCATGAAAAATTAAAGCACCTAATTATATAAAGCAAATATTTACAGAACTGAAGCAGAAAAATGCAATAGTAATAGGGCACTTCAACATCCCACTTTTAATAATGGATAGACCATCCAGACAAAAAATTACTAAGGAGGGCACCTGGGTGGTTCAGTAAGTTAAGCGACCGACTTTGGCTCAGGTCATGATATCACAGTTCGTGGGCTTGAGCCCCACGTTGGGCTCTGTGCTGACAGCTAGCTCAGAGCCTGGAGCCTGCTTCAGATTCTGTGTCTCCCTCTCTCTCTGACCTTCTCCTGCTCTCTCTCTCTCAGAAATAAATAAAACATTAAAAATAAAAAAAGCAAAGGAAGCTGAAGTATCAAAACTTATACTAGACAAACTATAGTTTAAAGTAAAGACTGTAACAAGAGATGAAGCAGATCATTATACCATAATTAAGTCTGTCCACCAAGAAAATCTAAAAATTGAAATATTTATGCTCCCAATGTGGCAAGCCTAAATATATAAATCAGTTAATCACAAACATAATAAAGAAACACACTGATAATAATAACATAATAATAGGGGACTTAAACAACCCACTTACAGCAGTGGACAGATCATCTTAAGCAGAAAATCAACAAGGAAACAATGGCTTTGAATGACACACTGGACCTGATGGACTTAAAAGATATATTCAGAACATGTCACCCTAAAGCAGCACAATACACATCTTCTCGAGTGCACATGGAACATTCTCTGGAATAGATCACATACTGGGACACAAATCATCCCTCAACAAGTACAAAAAGATTGAGATCATACCATATTTTTAGACCACAAGGCTATGAAACTTGAAATCAACCACAAGAAAAAATTGGGACCATGACTACTTAGAGATTCAAGAACATCCTAGGGCACCTGGGTGGCTCAGTTGGTTAAGCGTCCGACTTTGGCTCAGGTCATAATCTCATGGTTCATGGGTTCGAGCCCTGCATCGGGCTCTGTGCTGACAGCCAGCTCAGAGCCTAGAGCCTGTTTCAGATTCTGTATCTCCCTCTCTCTCTGCCCCTCCCCTGCTCATGCTGTCTCTCCCTCTCTGTCTCTCAGAAATAAATAAAACATTTAAAAAATTAAGAACATCCTACTAAAGAATGAATGGGTTAAGAAATTAAAGAGGAAATTAAAAAGTACATGGAAGCCAATGGAAATGAAAACACGACAGCCCCAAACGTCTGGGATGCAGCAAAGGTGGTCATAAGAGGGAAGTATATAGCTATCCACACATTCTTAAAGAAGGAAAAGAGGTCGCAAATACACAACCTAACTTTATTCCTTAAAGAGCTAGAAAAAGAACAACAAATAAAGCCCAAGCAGAAGAAGGGAAATAATGAAGATTAGAGCAGAAATCAATGATATCAAAATTAAACAAAAAAACAACAGTAGAACAGATCAATGAAACCAGGAGCTGGTTCTTTGAGAGAATTAACAAAATTGATAAATCCCTAGCCAGATTGATCAAAAAGAAGAAGGAAAAGATCCAAATAAATAAAGTCACGAATGAAAGAGGAGAGATCACAACCAACACCACAGAAATACAAACAATAATAAGAGAATATTATGAGCAATTATATGCCAGCAAATTGGGCAACCTGGAAGAAATGGACAAATTCCTAGAAACATATAAACTACCAAATATAAACAGGAAGAGAGAGAAAATTTGAACAGGCCCATAACCATAACTATTGAATTAGTAATCAAAAATCTCCCAACAAACAAGAGTCCAGGGCTGGATGGCTTTCCAGGGGAATTCTACCAAACATTTAAAGAAGAGTTAACACCTAATCTTTTGAAGCTGTTCTAAAAAATAGAAATGAAAGGAAAACTTCCAAACTTATTCTACTTGGCCAGCATTACCTTGATTCCAAAATCAGACAAAGACCTCACGAGAAAGGAGAATTACAGACCGATTTCCCTGATGAACATGGATACAAAAATTCTCAACAACATACTAGCAAACCAAATCCAACAATACATTTAAAGAACTATTCATCACAATTAAGTGGGATTTATTCCTGGGATGAAGGGCTGGTTCAATATCTGCAAATCAGTCAATGTGATATATCATATTAATAAAAGAAAGGATAAGAACAACACTATCCTCTCAATAGATACAGGGAAAGCATCTGACAAGTTATAGCACCCTTTCTTGATAAAAACTCTCAAGAAAGTAGGGATAAAAGGATCATACCTCAAGATCATAAAAGCCATATATGAAAGACCCACCAGTAATATCATCCTCAATGGAGAAAAACAGAGCTTTCCCCCTAAGGTCAGGAACATGGCAGGGATATCCACTCTCACCACTGTTATTCAACATAGTGTTCTATGTACTAGACTCGGTAATAAAACACACACACACACACACACACACACACACACAAAGAAATAAGAGTCATCCAAATCAGAAAGGATGAAGTTGAACTTTCACTCTTCACAGATGGCATGATACCCTATGTGGAAAACCAAAAAGACTCCACCCCAAAACTGCTAGAACTGTTACATGAGTTCAACAGAGTTGCAGGATATAAAATCAATGTAGAGAAATTGGTAACATTTCCATACACCCATAATGAAGTAGCAGAAAGAGATATCAAGGAATCGATTCCATTTACAATTGCACCAAAACCCATAAGATACCTAGGACTAAACCTAACCAAAGAGGTGAAAAATCTATACGCTGAAAACTATAGAAAGATTATGTAAGAAAATGAAGAAGACACACAAAAAAATTGGGAAACATTCCATGCTCATGGATTGGAAAAACAAATATTGTTAAAATGTCAATACTACCCAAAGCAATCTACATATTTAATGCAATCCTTATCAAAATAACACACAGAATTCTTCCATCCTAAAATACGTATGGAAAAAGAAAAGACTCCAAATAGCCAAAGCAATCCTGAAAAAAAATCAAAGCTGGAGGCACCACAATTCCAGACTTGAAGCTGTTACACAAAGCTACAGTCATCAAGACAGTATGGTACTGGCACAAAAACAGACACATAGATCAATGGAACAGAATAGAGAGCCCAGAAATAGACTCACAAATGTATAGCCAACTAATCTTTTACAAAGCAGGAAAGGATATCCAGTGGAAAAAAAAGACAGTCTCTTCAGCAAATGGTGTTGGGAAAACTGGACAGCAAGATGCAGAAGAATAAACATGAACCACCTTCTTACACCATACACAAAAATAAACTCAAAATGAATGAATGACCTAAATGTAATACAGGAAGTCATCAAAATCCTAGAAGAGAAAACAGGCAGCAAACTCTTTGACCTCTGTTGCAACAACTTATTACTTGGCATGTCTCCAGAGTCAAGAGAAACAAAAGCAAAAATGAACTATTGGGACGTCATCAAGATAAAAACTTCTGCACAGCAAAGGAAACAATCAGCAAAACTAAAATGCACCCGAAAGAATGGGAGAAGATATTTGCAAATGACATATCAGACATAAGGGTTAGTAGCCAAAATCTATAGAGAATTTATCAAACTCAACACCCAAAAAACAAATAATCCAGTGAAGAAATGGGCAAAACACATAAATAGACACATCCAAAGAAGACATACAGACGGCCAATAGACATATGAAAAAATGTTCAACATCACTCATAATCGGGGAAATACAAATCAAAACCAAAATGAGATACTACGTCACACCTGTCAGAATGGCCTAAATTAATGATTTAGGCAACAACAGATGTTGGTGAGGATGTGGAGAAAGAGGAACCCTTTTACACTGCTAGTGGGAATGCAAACTGGTGCAGCCACTCTGGAAAACAGTATGGAGCTTCCTTCAAAAATTAAAAATAGAATTATTCTACAACCCAGCAATTGCACTACTAAGTATTTATCCAAAGGATACAAAAATGGTGATTTGAAGTAGCTCATGCACCCCAATATTTATAGCTGCACTATCAACAATAACCAAAGTATGGAAAGAGCCCAAATATCCATCTACTGACAAATGGATAAAGAAGATGTGGTATGCATGTATGGATGTATGTATATATGTGTATGTACACACACACACACAAACACACACAATGAAATATTACTCGATGATCAAAAAGAATGAAACCTTGCCATTTCTAACAATGTGGATGGAACTAGAGTGTATTATGGTAAGTGAAATAAGTCAGAGAAAGACAAAAATCATATGATTTCACTCTTATGTGTAATTTAAGATACAAAACAGATGAACATAAGGGAAAGGAAGCAAAAATAATATAAAAACAGAGAGGGTGACAAACCATAAGAGACTCTTAAATACAGAAAACAAATTGAGGGTTGCTGGCGAGGTCTTAGGTGGGTAGATGGGCTAAATGCACCAGGGGTAATTAAGGAGGACACTTGTTGGGATGAGCACTGGGTGTTATATGTAAGTGATGAATCACTAAATTCTATTCCTGAAATCATTATTACACTATATGTTAACTAACTTGGATTTAAATTAAACAAAACAAAACAAAAAAAGAAATAGAAACGTTTAATAGACCAATAACTACTGCGGAGATTGAACCAGTAACCAAAAATCTTCCAACTGTGAAAAGCCCAGAATCAGATGGCTTCATGGGGGAATTCTACCAAACATTAAAAAGGGAATACCAATCCTTCTCAAGCTCTTCCAAATAATTGAAAAGAAGGACACATCCCCTACTTACTTTACAAAGCTAGTATTACTCTGATACCAAAGCCAGATGAACACACTACAAGAAAATTATTCCTGATTAATTTATTCATGAATTCTTTTTTTTTTAAATTTTTTAAATTTATTTCTAGGAGAGAGAGAGAGAAAGAGAGAGACAGCGTGAGCAGGGGAGGGTCAGAGAGAGAGGGAGTCACAGACTGAAACAGGCTCCAGGCTCTGAGCTGGCAGTCAGCACAGAGCCCGATGCGGGGCTCGAACCCACGAACCATGAGATCATGACCTAAGTGAAAGTCGGACGCTTAACCGACTAAGCCACCCAGGCGCCCCTATTCATGAATTCTTAACAAAATACAACATATCCAAAGATTATACACCATGAAGAAATGGGGTTTATCTCTGGGATGCAAGGATGGGTCAACATGTAAATTCACAAATGTAATATAACACATTAATAGAATGGAAGAGGGGTGCCTGGGTGGTTCAGTCAGTTAAGCATCCAGCTTCAGCTCAGGTCATGATCTCATGCTTTGTGAGCGCAAGCCCCATGTCAGGCTCTGTGCTAATAGCTCTTAGCTAATAGCTAATAGCTCTAGACCCCGCTTCAGATTCTGTGTCTTCCTCTCTCTCTGCCCTCCCTCTTCTCTCTCTCTCTCTCAAAAATAAATAAACATTAATTATAAAAATAGAATGAAAGATAAAAATAATATAATCATCTCAGTAGATGCAGAAAATCATTTGACAAGAGTCAACATCCATTCAGGATAAAAACTCAAAAAAATGTGCTTAAAGGGAACATACCTTAACACAATAAAGGCCTTATATGAAAACCCACAGCCAACATCATACTCAATGGGGAAAAACTAAGAACTTTTCCCCTAAGGTCAGGAAGAAGACAAGGATGTCCATTGTCACCACTTTTCTTCAGCATAGGACTGGAAGCCCTAGCCTCAGCAGTCAGAAAATAAAAAGAAATAAAAGGCATCCAAATTGGAAATGAAGAAGTAAAACTTTCACAATTTGCAGATGACATGACACTCTATATGGAAAACCCTAAAGACTCCCCTATGGAACTAATAATGAATTTGTAAAGTTGCAGGATACAAAATCAATGTGCAGAAACTGTTGCATTTCTATGCACCAATAATGAAATAGCAGAAAGAGAAATTAATAAAACAACATCATTTACATTCACACCCAAAATAATAAAGTACCTAGGAATAAACCTAACCGAAGAGGTGAAAGATCTGTATTGTGAAAACTATAAAACACTAATGAAAGAAATTGAAAAGGACACAAAGAAATAGAGAGACATTCCATACTCATGGAAAGAAAGAACAAATATTGTTAAAATGTATATACTACTGAAAGAAATCTATACATTTAATGCAATCCCTATCAGAATACTAACAGCATTTTTCACAGAATTGGAACAAACAATTCTAAAATTTGTATGCAAGCACAAAAGACCGCAAAAAGCCAAAGTAATCCTAAAAAAAGAAAAAAATAAAACTGGAGGTATCACAATTCCATGCCTCAAGTCATACTACAAAACTTTAGTAATCAAAACAGTATGGTACTGGCACCAAAAAAGACACATAGATCAATAGAACAAAATAGAAAGCCCAGAGATAAACCTACAATTATGTGGTCAGTTAATCTTCAACAACGTGGGAAAGAATAGCTTCTTCAACAAATGGTGTTAGGAAAACTGTACAGCTACATGTAAAATAATGAAACTGGACTGCTTTCTTATACCAAATTCAAAATGGATTGAAGACCTAAATGTGAGACCAGAAACCATAAAAATCCTACAAGAGTTCACAGGCAGTAATTTCTCTGACATTGGTCATAACAACATGTTTGTAGCTATGTTTCCTGAAGCAAAATAAATAAATGCAAAATTAAATTATTGGGACTACATCAAAATAAAACGCTATGCACAGAGAAGGAAACAATAATCAAAACTAAAAGGCAACCTACTGAATGAAAGAAGATATTTGCAAATGACACATCCAATAGATGGTTAGTATCCAAAATATATAAAGAACTTATACAACTCAACACCCAAAAAACAAATAACAATTAAAAATGGGCAGAAGACATGAACACACATTTCTCCAAAGAAGATTTACAGATGGCTAACAGACACATGAAAAGATAATCAATATCACTGGTCATCAGGGAAACAATCAAAACTACAATGAGATATCAACTCATACCTGTCAGAATGGCTGAAATCAAAAACACAAGAAACAACAAGCAATGAGGTGGAGAAAAAGTAATCCTCTTGCACTGTTTGTGGGAATGCAAACTGGTGCAGCCACTGGAAAACAGTATGAGGGTCCCTCGAAAAGTTCAAAATAGAACTAGTGTATGATCTAATAATCATACTACTGGCTATTTACCTCAAAAATACAAAAACAGGGGCGTCTGGGTGGCTCAGTCAGCTAAGTGTCCGACTTCGGCTCAGGTCATGATCTCACAGTTAATGGGTTTGGGCCCCGTATCAGGCTCTGTTCTGAATGCTTGCTCAGAGCCTGGAGCCTGCTTCGGATTCTGTGTCTCCTTCTCTCTCTGCCCCTCCCCCGCTCACACTCTGTCTCTCAAAAATAAATAAATGTAAAAAAGTACAAAAACAATCCAAAGGAATATATGCACCCCTATATTTATAGCAGCATTATTTACAATAGCCGAATTTTTGAAGGAGCTGAAATGTCCAACAACAGATTAATGGATAACGAAGATGTGGTAAATGTATGCAATGGGATTTTATTCATCCATAATAAAATGAAATCTCACCATTTGTGATGACATGGATGGATCTACCAAGTAGTATGCTAAGTGAAATAAGTCAGGCAAAGAAAGACAAATACCATATGATTTCACTCATATGTTGAATTTGAAAAACAAAACAAACGAGTAAAGGAGAGAGAGAGAGAGAGGGAGAGAGAGAGAAATCAAGAAACAGGCTCTTAACTATAGAGAACAAACTGATGGTTACCAGTGGGGAGCCAGGTGGGGAGGATGGGTGAAATATGTAATTGTGCTTAAGGAGTGCACTTGTTGTGATGAACAGCAGGTATGTATGGAACTAAGTCACAGTATTATACACCTGAAGCTAATATAACACTGTATATTAACTATACCAGAATTAAAATAAAAACTTAATATACAGGGATGCCCAGGTGGCTGAGTCAGTTAAGAATCCAACTTCAGCTCAGGTCATAATCTCATAGTTTGTGAGTTTGAGCCCCACGTTGGGCTCTGTTCTGACAGCTCAGAGGCTGGAGCCTGTTTTGGATTCTGTGTCTCCCTCTTTCTCTGCCATCTCATTCTCATGCTCTGTCTCTCTGTCTCTCTCAAAAATAAACAAACATTAAAAATAAAAAATAAAAAATTTAATATAAAAAAACTGAACTGTAAGTAATAGTTTTATGATTCCTTTTGCTGTTATTTGAGTTTTCCTCAATAATCATGGGTTAGAAATTCTGAAACTAATTTCTGCGTAGACTAACATTGAGTTTATAAATAAATTATATACATAGATAATATGAGTTATGTTTCTTACTGTCAGAGAAGGGGGTTACAATTATTGAAAGGGAGAAATTTAAAATGAATCCTGTGTTGGACTATAATTTGGGTAACAGTATGAACTCATGGTTTTTATTTTTATTTTTTTAATGTTTTTTAAAACTTTATTGCTGAGAGAGACAGCGTGAGCAGGGGAGGGTCAGAGAGAGAGGGAGACACAGAATCCGAAACAGGCTCCAGGCTCCGAGCTAGCTGTCAGCACAGAGCCGACTCGGGGCTTGAACCCATGAACTGTAAGATCATGACCTGAACCGAAGTCGGACGCTTAACCTACTGAGCCATCCAGGCGCCCCTGAACTCATGGTTTTTAATATGGGTGTAAAATAGACTAAAATGTGGACACACACACATATACAAACACAAATATATATGTCTCCCAAATGTGTCCTCTGAGAGGGTCTAATAGCAATGATACTTCTATAGCAGTGAGCACATTTAACACCCAGTTCTTGGTTTATAAGCACTATTACCCATTGCAAAAAGCCAGGGCTCCATGGTAAAATATATGATGGCTGGGGCAGGAAATACTGAAGATGAATCTCTAATAGCTTGCTGTGCCAAATGTAAGAAATACTCAAAAAATGATGGAGATGTGTTAAATGGACTCAGGAGTCAACCTGAAGGGTTTCTCATTGATCAATTCTGTAACTATTATCATATCTAAATAATTAATCTTGGTAAAGGATTATAACTCATTGAATAGAATAATATTAATGAGTCAACACTGATACACATACATGCTTGTACACATTACTACATGGAAAGGTAAAGAAATTTCTTTACAACAAAAAATCAACAGTAGAAATCCAACTTTTAGAAAGTAGAAAGGGTGATGAATACGAAATGTCATCTCTGGACAATAAGCACGGTAATAATTGAATGAGGCAAGAATCTCAATGGATACTAAGTCTAGTGGGAGAAAAAAAATGACATCATGTGCATGGCTAATGCCTCAGAAGAGAATCTAAATTGCTCAGTCTGATCTTTGAAGCTTTTCTTCAATGTGGCCCCAATCTACACTTGTTCCTCTGGTCACCTTTGGATTTGTTCTCCCAATGTACTCAGTCTCTTTCACTTTCCCCTTCCATTTTAAAAGAAATATTAAACTTCTTCTACATGTGAGCCCTTATGTACCTGGGTACTGCAGAGACAGAGAAAGTTGGAGCCAGACCCAGATTTAAAGGCCATTCCAGTGTTTCCCTGGATGCTATTACCACCAGCATCACCTCCACCAAGACATCAAACTACTCACCCATATATCACTCCTATTCATTGACTAGAAATAGTCATAAGACCCCAACAAAACTGCAAGGTGGCTGAAAAATGTAGGAGAGTGCATAGAAATTTAACAAACACTTAGTGGTGTTTTCCCTCCAAGTACTTTATTTTCCTCATATACTTTCATAGATGAGTAAACTAAGGCACAATGTGGAGAAAATGCTTGCCCCAAATCACACATTAAGGGATTCAGAATAAGAAGCCAAGGGATCTGTGATGGCAAAATCCAAGTTCTTTCTACAACAGCCTCCTGCCCTTGGCCTTCTAGAGCTCACACTATCCTGACCTTTTCCATGCACTTACATGTTTCATCCTTTATGATTTTGATTGTAAGCAATGGTGTGCTAGTAAATGGTTAGTAACTCTTTCTCAAAACAAACAAAACAAAACAAAACAAAATCCTTGGTTGTTAGTCGTTGACATTTTTTTTATCATCCCACTATGGCCAGTTTCAAGTTACCAATTTCACTAAATGTAAATATGGGTCAAAGTGCACACAGGTCCAAGCTGGCCCCAACACATCTTTGGTCATAAGCAACGAGAAGCTTTTCTTGCCAATGTAAATAAATGGATGTTAGTAGAAAGATGTCAGAGACACAGAACTAAAGGATGACTGGAGAAAGTAACTTGAGAACTGGATAGGAAGCACAAAGAGAGGAATAAGCTGATCAGGATGCTTTTCTGGGGATAAGACCACATAAATCATTCTATTTCATTCCTGTGACAATTATTTAAGTTTCAAAGTCCAACAAAAGGGCATGTGAATAAGAGTAGATTGCAATCCTGCCCCTTGGCAATACCAGAACAAGAAGAGGAAGAATCTGGCTTACTCTATTTCAATAGGAGGAGGCAAGCATCTGGACATGTCATCTCACGAAGACTACATATTAGTATTCTATTAATGCACAACAAATGACCACAACTTGAGTGGCTAAGACAAATCTGTTTATTATCTCATAATAATTGTAGGTCAGAAGTCTGGGCATGGTTTGACTGGTTTCTCTGTTCAGGCAAGCCTGAAATCAAGGGATTGGCAGGGCTACATTCTTTTCTGGAGCCTCTGGGGAAGAATCCACTTTCAAGTTATTCAGATTGTTGGCATAACTCCGATCTTTGCAGCTGTAGGTCTGATGTTCTTGTTTCTTTGCTGGCTATCCACTACAGGCCTGTCTTAGTTCATAGAGGCCACCATATTCTTTTGCCATATAGCCTCCATCTCAAATCCAAGAATAGAGAATTTCCATGTATCAAATCCCTCTCACTCTTCAAATATTTCTTGCCAGTTAGAGTGCAGTCGCCTTTAAGGTCTTACCTGATTTGGTCAGGCCCAGCTAAGATGATTTCCATATTTTACATTCAACTGATTTGGGACCTTAATTACATGTGGAAAATCCCTTCACAGTAGCATCTAATGTTTTATTTAATAATTGTTAAAAGGTGGATATACACCAGGGAATGGGGATCTTGTAGGCCATCCTTAACTTCTGTCTACCACAGTTTCATCTACCACAAAAATGGCGAACTGCATTCCCTAAAAGGAAAGTGAATGGTATTAGGAAATATTAATGGATACCAACAAGAGAGATATTCACTACAGCACATTTGTCCAACATCTACATATACTTATTGTCATCCCATACTTTGGAAAAATGATAACATGCAACTACTCTTCATACAAGCAAAAATGCTTTCACTCAAGAATGAAATCTGGCCATATGTAGCAACATGGATGGACCTTGAGGGTGTTATGCTGAGCGAAATAAGTCAGGCAGAGAAGGACAAATATCATATGTTTGCACGTATAGGAGGATTAGGAGGAACTTAACGGAGGACCATGGGGGAGAAGAAAGGAGGAAATAGTGGGGAAGAGGGAGAGAGGCAAACCATGAGAGACTCTTGAATGCTGAGAACAAACTGAGGACTGATGGGTGTGGGGTGGGGAGGGGGGAGATGGGCATGGAGGAGGGCACTTGTGGGGATGAGCACTGGGTGTTACATGGAAACCAACGTGACAATAAACTATTTGTAAAAAAATAAATAAAATAAAAATTAAAAAAATGCTTTCACTCATCCCCAAATGGAGATAAACTAATGTCGTATCAATCATAGCTTTCAGGTTCAACTTTAGGGTCTTCAGATGTCATCCATTCTTCCTTTAGTTCAAATGAATGTTATATCAATATTCTGTAATAAAGTGGATAAATAAAAGACTCAACTGTCACCAACTCACCATATATAAAATAGTAGGTAAAAGAGAAATAAAATGGGCATATTAAAATATATAAACATAAACATATAAATAACAAAATATGAGTATCTATTGTACTACAGTCTTCACTTAATAAATTTTTAAACATTTTAATTTATTATTAAGAGACAGAGAGAGACAGAGCATGAGCATGGGAAGGGCAGAGAGAGGAGGAGACACAGAATCTGAAAGAGGCTCCAGGCTCTGAGCTGACAGCATAGAGCCCGGCGCAGGGCTCAAACTCACAAACCATGAGATCATGACCTGAGTTGAAGTTGAATGCTTAACCAACAGCCACCCAGGCGCCCCTAATCTTCATTTTTAAAACTGGTTACCAGGTCAAAGTTGGGATATAAACTTTTCTTTACTCTCCATGTCATTTTTTCTATCATCCAGTCACCATCTCAATCAGATGGGTTCTTTACCAAGAGAAACAATTCAAACATTTATGTGTAGTCTGAGGGATTGGTAGCCTTGCCCATATGGGGTTGCTGTAGTAGTTTAAGAATTTTAACCACTTTGGGACATGATAAAATCACCCTAGAAGATCTTCTAGTCCTTAACACCCCCATTCTGCCCCCATTATGTAGCAGCAACCCTACTTCCTCTTGAAAATTGAAATCAATCACCTTAGTCAGTGCAAAAGTCCCAATTTTTACCTATTTGTCCATTGGCCTGATGATTCCAAAACTGCCAGGTGGACATCTCAACTTCCAAATTAATGGAATCATTGTTAAGTAGCCTGATAGAAACATTCATTGCTTCGGTACTAAAAACTCTAAACTGGTAGAGCCCAAAGTTAAAGGGACAACTCTAAGTTCCATCATGTAGTTCTTAAACCTAGGAATTCTAGTACTAGATGACATTACATATATTGGTGGCTAGTTTATACTATATATTATAATTATATGTTACATATTATTATATATTATATATGTATATACAGACAATGTATACTATATACTATATATTGTAGGACAGCACCTCTAACACATTGAATGTTGTTTCTCAACTGGTGGCCTGTTTTCAATACAGTCATTATTCCATGGTATAAGGAAAACTTTTTTTCGGGGTGCAGTACATGATAAAACCAGTGAATTCCATGGGAATAAGCCATTACCACACTCTAGGTTTTAAAGTGAGTCCCTTGATCAGAAGCAACATTGCATAAAATTCACAATTGTGGACGAAGCATTCTCTGTAAGATCACAGATGGTGGTGCTGACAGAAGTACTATAGGCAGAAAAGGCAAATCCATATCTAAGATACTCATTTATTCCAGAGAAATCATAAAACCAACAAACTTCTCCATGATATAATGGGTCCAACTTAATTACCATACTCCCAGGTGCCTGCCTGGTCCCCTTAATATTGGTACATATCAGGAACTCAGTATAACGTTGGCAAGTTTGGCATTCAGCAATTGTTGGGGGATGTGGTCACATCAGCCCTTGTGAAGGGAAACCATGCTGCTGAGGTCATACATAGCCTCTGTTAATGCCACTGTGACCACTTTGTACAGGTGCCCTTTAAGCAAGAACAGGAGTAGCTGAGTAAAGAAGCTTACTGACCTTGATTCAGATTCAGTAGATTATATTGCTCACCTAATTACTGAGAGCCTTTTGATGAGCATTCACATCTAACATAAGAGTGTCATATTCCAGACCAGTCCCAAAAAGTTCATATACCACTTCACTAAATCTGGCTTGTGTCCAGTTTCCTAAAAGTCCTCATTCAAAATCTCTGCTAATTAGGATGAACCATCATCCCTGGACTGGGATATGGATGCAACAACTTATGAGACTTAGGTTTTTTTTCTTTAGAGAGGAGTGAACGCACTTTTGTTTGCATGAAGAATAACTGCATCATGTTACAGTGTCTTTTTTCCAAAGCGTACAATGGCAAGAGTGTGTTTAGACAGATAAGTAAATTTTAGTGAATCTTTTTAAAAATTAAAATAATTTTTATCTTTCACTTGTTATTCTGATGTAAGTTAAGACTTCCAAAAAAATTGCAAGAATAGTAAAAATAGTTCCTGTATACGCTTAACCTAGATTCTCCAATGCTAACATTTTATTGTGTTTTATCCTTTTTCTCTCTCTACACACACACATACACACACACACACAATTTTTAAAATATTTTGAGTGAAATTTACAAAGGCATTCTCTTACAGAAAACAGTACAGTAATCAAAATCAGACCACTAACATTAATATAATACTATTATTTGATTTAGATATATTATTCAATAGGTTTTGCCAACTGTCCAAATTGCACCAGAATTTCATGAACAGGGAAGGGACAGAATTAAATCTCTTCTGGGGTGTGAACAGGGCAGACAGTGCACTGAAGCCGAGTAGGATGCAATCCACAGGGATGGAGCTAAGGGGGCTTCCACAGATATTGGGCCTCTTCTGCTATCTCCAGGCTCCAATAACCCAACCCTTCCTCTTCAGGCTTCCAGAATTTCCTTGTGACCTTCCACACCTCTAGTGTTGCCATAACCACATTGTTCTATTTTAAATAAACTTTACCTGGGACTGATTGTCCCAAGTTTCTCCCACCACATCAGCACTTAGCACAGCTTAGAAGATCCACAGAGCTCTGTCATTATTATATAGATTAGATTGCGGCCTCACAGAACACAATAGTTGGGGGAGGCCCCAGAGATCGTCTGTTCTCATCTCCTTCCCATTCCCAGTTGAGCAACTGAGGCTCAGAGAACTTTGAGACTATTAGGGGCAGGTGGGAGGACACCACATTGGCTCCTCTTAGACCTTGTGTCTTCCCCATACATCACACAACTGGTCTACATTCCCCTCCCTACAGCCCAGTCACACTCTGCACACAACATGGAGCTGGGAGTATGGGTGGTGATGGGCATGGGAATGAATGACACCTCAGGAAAGACCTGTGTTTACCTTGGGGGCTTATGGATGGACTGGTTGTTCTTTTCTGAGACTGCAAAGTGGAGTCCATCTACCTGAATGTGGAAGCTGTAAACACACAATGGGAGAAACCTGAGGTAGGTGAGGGATTCCATGGCCTAAGCTGGCATATGGTGAAAGCCCACCTGTGTAGAGAGGCCTCCCCAATCCCAGAGAGTTTGGGTGTTTCATACCAACAGGTAGAATAACCGGCACCCAAAAATGTAGGAACCGTGGCCCAGGCCTGAAGTGACATAGAGATATAGGGCTAGAGCAACCCTTATCCAAAAGACCTCATGCTGAGATTCCCCAGAGGCTTGCCTGAGAAAAGGGTGGAGATCCAGGCCTGGCTGAAAGGGGAGCCTGGTAGTGAGGACAAGAGGCAGGGGAGGGGCTGGAGCTTCATAGTTCTGGCTTCTTATTAATCCTAGGCTCTCTGTCTCCCCACAATGTGGACATCACCTGAGAACCTGAGGAAGCCCTGGACACTGTTCCTGCCCACTACTGAGCCCTTCCCAGGAGGTTAAATTGCCTTTGCTCCTGTTTCTGCCCTTGCCCACATGCTTAGGTACAGCCTCACCTCTGAGGAAGTTATGACTGAGGCCTAATTTTACCCTCACTCAGAGCTCTGCTTCCAGCAAAGACCTCAGCAACTGAAGCCAGGCCCTTGTTCACAGTCACAAAACGCAGGCTAGCTCTTACAAAGCTTTGTCTTGCTCAATTCTTATTCTCTAACAACAAAGTTTCTTCTTTCTCCCAGCAGGAAGGGAGAAGAAGCCAATGTGAGGCCTCCTTTATTATCCGTAAGAACTTGTCTCTGTGATGAGGTCCTGATCCTGTGGAGATGGGGGACTGTGAGGGCTTTCTGGAGGGACAGGTTCCTGGGAAGCATATCCAGAGATGAGGAGGGCGTGCCTTATGAATCCACCTCTGTATAGGCAATGTAGCTAAGGGTATGAGATCTTCTTACTCATACAGGAGACTCCAGCATCTGGATAACTGTGTTCTCTGCTCCTACCCCTGCCCCTATACTGGAATTATTTCACTTTCCACATGGTTAATACAACCAAAAACCTAGAATCCTAGAATATCATCTCTAAGAACAGTTATTTTCCCTCTCCTTCAACCACCTACTCCCTGGACCCTGTCATTACCTGGAGTTCTACCTCCTTTGTCTTATTAAATGCAACTGTCTGACCACCTACACCCTCTCCCATTATTTCATCTCTTTTAATGTCACTCCAAGACACCTAGCAGCATGTCTATCACATATAATTCACTCAAGTATTACTTATAAAGTAGACCATACTAGTTCCTGGACCTCATTAACACTTGTGTTCATTATTCCCTCCTTTGTTTCCCAATCCATAAGCAGGATCTACCCATATTTTCACCAGTTGAAAGCTAATCTGCCCCTCAAGCTAGCACTGAGGCCCAATCTTTCCCATATAAACAAGTTGATCTCTCCCCAAACATGGAAAAAACAGAGGGCAGATCTAATTCATTTGGCAGTTTCAATGTTTATTTCTGATACCAAAACTTGACAGCACAGAAGGGGGAAAAAAGCAACAGACAAGGAACAGCAAATAAATTTATCTTGCATGCCACTTTCAGTCAACAGGATGTGGCTCTCTAGATAGCTGTGTTTAGAAGGAATCTGAGGCTTCAGCCTCACTCAGGGGAAAGACTATTGCAACTGATTAGCAATATCTGTGGACATAAGAAAGAAAAAAATTAAAATCAATGATATATATCAAATAGTAATATAAATACCAAATAGTGTTTCCCTATGCTCTCTTCATCTCCCAACCAGGGGTTTCCTAAGACTCCCAGATGGTGTACATAAATTCATTCCCGTGGACCCTATATCTCCCAATGACCCTAACTGCCCAATCCAAAGTGATATACCTACCCAACATCTCACTCAACCCAGAAGAAACCAATGGCACCAAAGTTGGCGGCGAAGTTGGCACTAGCTGTACCACCAGGGCCAATAATGGGGCCAGCGAAGGTCTGAGGAAATCTGGAGCGGGCATTCTGGTGGTATCTGGCCCAGAAGGTAAATGGAATTCTAGACCAGGGATCGCCAAAATCTCCTTCCTCATCCCAGGTCAGCAGCTCAAACTCAATGTCATCCCAGCTCCAGGGCCCAGATACGGCCTCATCTCCAATCCCCATGCGGGTTCTCGCCTCAGCCCGGGCCTCAGCCTCAGCTGCAGCAGCATCTAGAGCATCCAAGGCCTCATCTGCAGCCTCCATGAACTGTGCAGTCCAGTCGCGTGGATCTCTTTTCTGAACCTGAGACGAGGAACAGAAAATAAAATAAAACCTACAATCATATGAGTTAATATTTATGAAGCACCTACTATTTATTTAGTGCCCTACTTTGTGCTACTGTTTATATAACAACAACAATAAATACCACCAGTAATGTAGCACCTACCATGTGCAATATCTAACGTCTCATTCTTGCTCTGGACCCTTCCCAGCCAGTCATACCTCATCCCTTGACCTATCAAGTCTGGATCAGTTCCTCTATTACCTCTGCAATGAATCTCAGCACTTTCATCTTGCTAGTTTCATGGTAGGAACGGAGGCCCCAGAGGAACTCATACTCAGGAGGGTTGCTGTTGGGCACTCGTCTGTAATCCAGGTACCTTAGAGCAGAAAGGTCTTTGTTTCTACCCAGGCAAGAATAGTAGTCCAACAATGCATACTATATTTTTTTCTTTGTATTTAATGTTTATTTTTTCTTTCATAGTTTATTCTCAAGTTTCAAGGTTTCATAATACTATATTTTGACACCCCCAACTTCTGGTAGGAAGTTCCCCCAGACTCATTCCTAAACCTAGCTTAATTATATTCTAATAGTCAGGCCTTCGACTTCTTGTACTAATATTTTTATATTAACTAATCACCTAGAACCGCAGGGTGGCTTATATAGGGTCATAGAAAGGACAACGCTTAATCTCACCCCTTCCATCACAGCTCTAACTCCATGTTCTTGTAATCTTGTTACTGAGCCACAGTTGGCCCATTGCAATGATTACAGTGGGGTGTAAACCTCAGCCTTGGAAATGTCTACTATGGGTATACTGGACAGGCTTCACGTGCAAGATAATTATACTTCAGAAAATTCCAACCACGAGCAGTCCACTCAATTAATACTTCCAAGTACATGTGTGTTTTTCTATGTATATGTATAGGTATAGTATAAGAAATGAGCACAGGAAAGACTGTCTGAAGGACTCTCTGAGGCTGACCAGCACACAGAACTCATGAGGACCAGACAAAGCCCCTTAGACATCACTTACTTTTGCTTTACAAACTCGTAAGTGAGAAGTTTCCTCAGATCTCCAAGGAGAGGATGTCTTACCCTGATAACATAAAAGAAGAAACCCATAATCAGAGACTATGACATTGCCCAAAGAAAAGAAAAGAGCTTTCAAGCACAGAGGTCAGAGATGAGAGAAGAAGCATAGAGTTCAGGACTATTTCCCCATCCACCCAGGTCACATCCTTGGGCTCTGTACCTCCCCAAACCAATCCCCTAGACCATTAGGCTGATGCAATCCTGGGACCATCCTCTGTTGCCAAAGGATGATATAAACAGGCAAGAGATGAGAGAGCCCAATCATACCCAGGACGCAGTCCCATCTTGCGTAGTGCCTCCCAGAGGACAGCTGCAATGGGAGGCAAGGGGAGACAAGGGACGGAAAATGAGAATGAAAATCAGGCTGTAGCCAACCCCCAGCTGCAGGTCCAGCCACTCACCTTCACTGGCACGGTTGCCATTCATGAAGATGACGCCCAATATCACCAAGAGGAGACCCAGCTTGGGTGTGTCTTTGGTCCTAAAGGAGTACAAAAAATTGTATTTTAAGCAGCCATTTGTATGAGATACTCCAGACAGCTAATCCATCTAGCTTCCCTAGTATTCCTGGGGATAATTCTACCCCAGTTCTGACCATGACCTGGTATGTGACCTTGAATCTTGGACCCTGACCTACTTGACACTCCCAGAAAAAAAAGCATTGAGAAAGGCAATGGTCCACCTCCCTTCCCATCTTACGTTCCCAGTATGCCAGCCAGGGACTCCGGGGTACTGATGAGAATATACAGGTGTTCTTCTTTGTCAATCTCCTTCAGCTGAATCCCAAATTTCTATAGGGACAAGAAAATAGACTATGAAATTACAAAACCTAGCGTCAGCTACACATACTCAGTTGCTCACCTCCCTGTGAGACTTCAGTCCTAAACTCGCAGTAGGAATCCCACGAATCTTTGATATCAAGACCTTCCCTCATTATTCCTATTCCTCAGGGCTGCCTTCTCACCTTCTCCAGGACAAAGCATGCACGTTCAATGATTTCTGGATAAACATCAGTATATTCACGGATGATATCCCTCAGCATTTCTGTAAGAGAGAAAAGAGAGCTGAGCTAAGCAAGGGCCACAGAGCTACAACTCCTTTGCCAGCCCTACTAAAGGGAACACAGGGCCCTCAAGGATGAAAAATGAAGAATCAGCCATGGAAAGAGGGGATTCAAGGGAAGGGGACATATAAGCAAAGGGATGTCCACAGAGCATGCAGTGAGGGGAGGGCACTGGATACATACCTGAGCGCTTGATGGGCACCTTTGTATAATCTTTAAGCATCAGGTACTTGACCAACTTATTTGCCTGGGAGAGGAAAAGGAAACCATTAAAGTTACTAAGATATTTATAGAAAACTTGATTGAATTATAGATGAATGGATGACAAAGACAAGAGGAAGAGAGGGAAAAGTGACTGGGTAAAATAGTTCTTATTCTTACTCTTTCCTGAAGAAGGGCCACATCTCGGGGCTGTGAGGCACCCAGGTTCTGTGAGGCACGCGAGTTGGGAGAGGGACGCAGGTTTGGCGAGGGTCGCAGGTTTTGCCAGTCAGGTGGGACTGGCCAATCAGTGGGGATCCAGTCAGGTGGGAGTGGCCAGTCAGTGGGAAGTGGCCAATCAGGCGGTAGAGGCCAGTCAGGTGGTAGCGGCCAGTCAGGAGGGCCTTGCCAATCTGGAGGACCCTGCCAACCTGGTGGGGTCTGCCATCCAGGTGGGGTCTGCCATCCAGGTGGATTCTGCCAAGCCAGTGGGTTTGGCCAGACAACCGGACCAGGCCAGACAATGGGGTTTGGCCAGATTACTGGGTTCTGCCAGATCACTGGGTTTGGCCAGATCACTGGGTTCTGCCAAGCAACTGGGTTTTGCCAAGCTGGTGGGGTCTGCCTAGCTGGGGGGCTCTGACGTGCTGGTGGGGTCTGCCGAGCTGGCTGATTTTGCCAGCCTGATGGGTTCTGCCAGGCCAATGGGGTCTGCCAGAGCACATTGGGGGGTGCTCCAGGTGGGTTCTGAGTGGTAACTGGAACCGGTGCAGACCTCCACGTCCCTGCAGTCAGTGGGGCCCGTCTCTGATCCCCACTGCTGTTCTCGTCCACATTCAAGTTATTAATCTGCATCATGAGAGAGAAGGAAAGTCTAGGGTCACCAGATGTTTGTGTCCTCACCCTATCTATTCCAGGAAGGCCCCCTAAAACCCTCACCTGTAGTGACAGCCTGACCCACTAGCCAATGGTCACCCTGAGTCCTGGGCTTTTCTTTCACTGTCTTCCAGGCAGGAGTTTCATCTCTGAACCAGGCCAGGAGCAACCCAAGGGTGGGGCCTGAGGCTTCTCCTCTTCCTATGTCCACCACTGGCTCTGCTTGTACCACCCTGGACAAATCACTCAAGTCACTCCACCTCTCTGGGACTTAGTTTCCTTCTATATAAAACTGAGACTATGATCCCTAGCTGGTAATATCTTAAAGATTTAATGAGATAGCCTGTATGAATGTGCCTGGCTAAAGAGCTAACACACGGTGACTACTACGAAAAGTGTTAAGCTGAATTACATGCGAAGTGTATATATTACATGTCCACATCTCATCTCCCCGTTGGTCTGTGGATTTTCAGAGAGCAGAAATGATCACATTCATCTTATTATCCCCTACAACCTAGCTGAATACAGGCCATTGTATACGTATGTTTTGTTTAGAACAAATGAACAACCTCAGAGAAGAAAGAAGAGAGCCCAAAACAAAGTGGAGCTAGCAGGGATCTCACCTTGCGGGTCCTCTTGCCCCGAATTATAGTCCTGGACTCCAGATTCTGAGCCTGGGAACCATCTGCTGATGTCTGTGCAGCTGCACCATCAGATTCAGGGATACTTGGATTGGTCTCTACTTCAGTCTGGGAAGTGGCCATCTTGGCTTGGTTAATATTCTGGATCTGGGTATCAACCGTTGGGGCCTTAGTGGTGTCATTCCAAGCCTTAAAGGCTGTTTTAGGCTGAGTGTTGGCCATCTCACTGGCACTGAGAGACTGAGAGAAATTGTAGGTGGTATTTGGGCCCACCTTAGTAGTGGCGTTCTGGGCCTTAAAGGCCATCTCAGACTTGTTAGCAGTTAACTCACTGGTGGTTGCTGCCTGGGAAAAATCATAGGCAGCATTTGGGCCCTTAGGGGTGGCATTCTGGGACTTAAAGGCTGCCTTGGGCGGTGCATTGGGCATCTCCTTGGCATTAAGAGCCTGAGAGAAATCATAGGCACCATTTGGGCCTTTTGTGGTGGCATTCTGAGCCTTAAAAGCTGTTTTGGGCCTAGTAGCAGCTGCTAAAACCTGAATGTCAGCCATCTCACTGGCTGCTGGGGGCTGTGAACTCTGGGGACCAGCATTCGGCCCAGCTGCTGTGGCCTGGTTGGTAGGTGGAGCCTCCGAAATCTGGATGGCCTCCATCAGGGTCTGCATAAGCAAGGTGCTGTCTTCTACCGAGGCCTCAGCCTGCAAATACAGGGGGGAAAATTAAATTCGAAGCGGGAGGGTAGGGGGAGCAGTGCAGGGGAGGTGCAGGCAGGAGGATGGTGCAAAAAGGCTGAGGCACAGATCCAGACCACCAGCAAAGGGCAATGGGAGGTGAAGTGGTAACAAAACGTGTGGTAGGGCTGGAGTGGGGCACAGACTAAACGAGGGATGGGGTGGAATGAGGAGTGGGGTCAAGTGGAATGAAGGGAGAGGTGGGGGGTGATGGAGGAGGTTAGAGCAGAGCAATGCGGTGTGCGGCAGCTCAGGACAGCAGCTCAGCAAGAGAGGCGAGTCAGAGCAAGGGTGCCGCCTCCAGGAGTTGAGGAGAATAAGGGGGGTCGCAGGGGCGGATAATGCAGGAGAGAGGGAGGGTGGCCGCGGGAGGTTGGGGGAGGGGGTGGCAGACTGCTCTACAAGCGTCAGGACTGTGGAAAAAAAAATGGTTCCTTACCCAACCCGCATTCTCTGGGCAGATTGCCCTGACTACTAACAGGGTCTCCCCTTTCTCTAAGCAGGGACTGATGGCTGAAAAGGGACGCCCCTCCCCCCCAATACCCCCCCTCCCAGCCCTGGACATAAACCATGGGAATTTGAAAGAGGACGGAGTCTAGGCACGAAGAGGGCAAAATCAGATCCAGGCGTTTAGGCAGCCAAAGGGGCCCCAGGGAACTGTCGGCTAGGGAAATGGTGGGGTGGGGAGTGGAGATCTCACCTGGAAGCCGAGGAGGCCCGCACCACAGTCCATTTTCTGAGCCATGGCTCCTGTCCCTCTGGCAAGAGCAGAGCCTGGAGGGGGGTGTGTGGAGGAGGAGCTGGGCATTATACTACAGAGAGCAAATACGAAGGACTGAAATGGGGGGGGGTGTCTGGGGGTTGACTGTGGGGGCGAATGAGGTGCTGAATGTGAGGGGAATAGGCTGGATTGGGGTGGGAAAAGTGAATGGGTGTCAGGATGGTGGTTCTGAATCCCGAGAAGCTACTGCCAGGAAAAAGCTTCAAATCGGGGTACGGAAAACCAGTTAACAGTTGTGAATCCAGGGGGAATGGGCTGGGACTCGCATATGGTAAATTGAATGGAAGTTTCAAATCAGGAGGAATCGTATGACAGTACAGACTGAGGTCGAGCAATCTGTGGAAATTTTTAACGATGGGAGGGGTCTGGAGAGCGAACAGGGGTTACGAGTAAAGGAGGGTCGGGTGAGGGGTGTGAATCGGGATTCGGGGAGTGGAAGGGAAATCAGAATCCGGGTAAAGGGATCGAAATGAAAAATGGGGGGCCCGCACCAGGGGGCAGATGCCCTGTCTGGGGGCTAATTCTCACCTTGCCTCAGGCCCCAACCCTAACCCCCTCGTTGCCTCCCTTCTTCACGACTCAGAGGATCAGGATTGCAGTGCTCGGCTCTCGGCAGCCGCACCCTCTCCTTGTCCAGGAGAAAATGCCAGCGCGGCAGCTAAGACGACCCCGCCTCTCCGCCTAATATACCACCCACCGCCTCAGATAGTTGTGCGCATGCGCAAGAACTGACCGACCAAATAAAAGTCCCGCCCGCTTCCCCAACAAAAGCTTCGTTCTGAACACCATGGTGCGCATGTGCAGTGGGAAGCAATCCCGCCCCTTTGCCAACACACCATCCCACCACCAACCAGGTCGTCAGTATACCATGGTCCCACCTCCTTCCTCAATATCCCCTCCCCCAAACAGATGCGCGGCGCCTTTAGGTCCCACCCCTTGCCCCACACACCGGCCCCCTACCTTTTCCGCAATGCGTCTCTGTTCTGTTCCTTCCCTCTTAGGGCCCCTCCCATCGGGTCGGCATGCATCTCCACCCCCCTGCCTAGCAGCACTTAGGTCACTATTAAGGAGGTGTCTGTGTGGGGTCTCTAATTGCAACAAGTGCTAGGCTCCTGCTAAGCTTATCTACTTTGGGAACCAGGAAAAGAAATGGCCAGATAGGATACACTGTTAGAGATAGAAAAAATCTGCACCTGACACACAAGTCTATATGAAACCCCCTCAACAGATCCCAGACTCATAAACATTAGCTTCTTTCCCTTTGTGCAGCTCCAACCATGCGTTTATCTTGCGTGCTAGTGAGATGGGGAGGGAAGGGCACAGTTTGTACATCACAGCACAGACTGTGCTGGGGATTGTCTTCTCACAGCAGCCCTGGAAGGTGGATGTCAGCATCCCTATTTTATAGGTCAGAAAGCTGAAGCACAGATACACTGTATTAACTAGATAAGGCCATAGAGCCAGTAAACAGAAAATGTAAAACGCGGGCCTGGGCTTTCTTGACTCCAAAACCCATGCTCCACTAGTTTTGGCCTGGGAACTGAGGCACCCTCCCCTCTTCAGGTTGAGTGACAGATCACACACTCACACACACACACACAGACACACACACACCCTGCCCCAAACAAGTAAGGTTTGTGTTCTCTAAGACTTAAGCTCATGCTCTGCATACAAGAGAACTCAGGTAGAGGCCCCTAGTCCCCACCCCTCTATGTGGGTCCATCCAGGTGTGGGAATTGTTCCTTGGGGTCCACTCCCTACTTTGTCAGGCCTCTCCCTGTGAGTGGCACAAACACGCTGCTCCCGAGGCTTTTCTGGTGCCCAATGGAGCAGTCAGGACAATCAGGCACTTGTGTGCCTGAACCACGGCAAGCCCGGATTCAGAGTAAATGTTTACCCTGGTTCCTTCAAGGGCTTAGGCCTAAATTCCTGGGATGGAGTGCTGGGCCATTCTATCCCTCCCTGTGTGAGCCGGCTCAGGTAATTCCACTTCTCTGAGCCAACTTCTCAACATGCAAAATGGGAAGCACAAATAGCACTGATTGGAGTCCGACCCAAGGACACACATGCTGCTATGCTTCCAGATGACTGGAGACTCAGACAGAAAATCATATACAGATGTGAAAGGACTCAAATTGAACTGATAACTTTCCAAAAATCCAAGGCAGATCTTTGTACATTTCATATTTGTTCTGGCATCAGCTCCTGCCAGGAGTCTGCATATGAAAGAAAGCTAAAGCTAGGAAGGATGGCAGCATTTGGTCCCCAAGGGCCAACATCAATTCTGCCTGGCTGGATGACTTTCCTCATCTGTTGCATAGCAACCTCCCCTGTCAGCTGCCTGTTTTTTCTCAGCACTTCCTCTGTAAGTGTCTGCAGTGGTACGTGATCAGACTCAGGAAAGGAGGTCTGAAACACCACTTTAAATGCTATCTGCTTCTGTATTTGTTTCTCCAGTCTTGACTTGGCCTGTGGATTCTAGATCCATAATCCAATTGTATGCCTCACTTCTGCAATTGGATAACGCTTAATATTTTCAAATTAAACAAGTCTCAAACTGATTCATTTATATATATATTCTCTTCCTCACCAACACGTTGTGCTTCTCTTTAATCATGCCACACTCTCCCAATTAGAATAAAAGCCTTTTAGGAAGATGAATTTTTGCTTGTTTTATTCATTGCTGTATCCTCTGTACATACAATATGGTATACCTGGTATATTTTATATATTAAAAATGTTTGTTAATGAATTAATTAATTAATCCTACCATCCACCCTGTTGCTCAAGCAAGAAACCTGAGAGGTATTCTTTTTTTCTTTCCTGTGATGAATTTACTTACTTTTCCTCATTGTACCAATAATGCCTATTTGTCACTAAAAATTTAAACATTACTTAAATATTTTAGAAATTAAGTAAACATCACTCCTAATGGCAACACCTTGAGATAATTGCTATTAAGATTTGATGCTACTTTTTCATGAAACATGTATATATATTTACATAAATGGGATTATGTGTATGCCATAAATGTTTTAAATTGCATTTTTTGCTTATTTGCTTATTTCCTCCCACTCCTTTCACCTCTACCCTCATTTGCCAAACATACATTTTAACAGCCATTTTTATATTTTTCCATGGTGAAAAAGTCATTTTTTACTTTAACAAAAATTAAGATCATATACACTTTAAGTGCATCAGACTTATTTTAGTTCATGCTAATCTACCTGATTCATTCTTTTATACTGCTGCATAATATTCCATGATACAGATGTACCACAATGTAGTCAACCATTTCCCCACTAATGGTCATTCTAGTCACAGGTTTTGGGGCATATACATACAAACAACACTGCAATAAAATACTCATTACATATATCCTTGAATTTTATGCTTAATATTTTTCATTCCTCTGACCAGATGCTTGGGAGAAAGACTGACATACTTTACAGTGCTTGTATAAAGCACTTTTATACAAGACTTTTCCCACTTTTTGCCAATGTGATGTGTATTTTATTGGTATCTCCTGTGGTTTTAATTTACAATTCTCAGGTAAGTAGTGAAACACATATTCATGTATTAATGAACTGATTAGATTTTTTTGTAAGGTAATTATGCAAGTCTTTTACCTATTTATCTTGTGTTGTCTGTCTTATATTTTGGACTTCTTTATACAGCCCTACAGATGCTTACTGAAAACCCTTAGGAATAGATACATTTCAATTATTTTTTTCACATTTTAGTAAGGAAATACTATGTATATAATTTATATTACATAACAGTTCAAACTGCAAAAGTCATAAAGGCCAGATATTCACTTTTTCACATTCCCTTAGCAGCCAACAGAACGTGATATAGGATTTACCACTATGGTAGGGTGTTGAAAACTCCTCTTGGGTTCATTGATTCACTAGGACTCATAGAACTCAGAAAAGGTGTTATATTCATGGCTATTGTTTATTACAGTGAAAGGATACTGATTTTAAATCAACAAAACTAAAAGGTGCACAGGAAAGACTCCAGGAGAAATCAGGCATAAGCTTCCAGATGTCTTTTTTCAGTGGAGTTGTATGGCCAGTGCTCAAACCTCCCAGCGAGTTATGTGGCAACCAGGGAAGTTTGCCTGAGCTGAGATTTTAACGTAGGCATGGGACACTTGTATGGCTAACCTTAGTTACTAAGTCACCAGCCTGTGCAGAGGTACCACAAGGCCACAAGTACACTATATGTACATAATATATAATACCACAAGGGCCAAGGCCCATTATAAATCACATTGTTAATGTAAACTATCTGGTGTGGCCCAAGCCCCAGGTGAACAAAAAGGCAGAATATTCTAAGCTTAGAGATTATTCCCCAAGAAGTTGTCAAGAGCCAGAACTTTCTTTGGAATGTACAGTCTTTTTTTTTTTTTTTTTTTTTATTCCAGGGTTTGTAGACCGCACATACCTGTGGAGTCAATTCTTTAATTGCATAAATAGTCACAACTCCAAACTAACGGTCTGAAGGGAGTGATTCAAAGATGCAATGATAGAATTCAATGACATTTCTGTAGCCACAAGAAAATCCATTTTCTAGGAGCAGCAATGGTATCAGGCCCAAGGGCAGCATCTAGTATCCAGTGTTCAGTGGTAGTGGTAATGGTTACCAACCAGCTAATACTCATGGCATGATTTTTGAAATATAACTGGGCCAGATGTTCTTAACAAATTATTTTATTAATTCTACTCTAATTTTTTAACTTTTTGAAATAATGATAGATACACAAGAAATTGCAAAGATGTATAGAGAGGTCCTAGGTACACCTTCAGCCACTTTCCCCCATGGGCACAGTTATGTAACTACAATACAGTATCAAAGTCAAGAAATTGGCATTGGTAGGATATATATGTATAGTTCTTTCACATGTGGAGGTTTCTATAGTAATCACCACAGCAATCAAGATACAGAACTATTCCATCCTCAGAGATTTCACTGTACTACACTTTTACACTTGCACTCTTCATCCTTCCCTCCACTATCCCTAACCTGTAGCAGCCCTTAATGGGTTCTCCATCTTTATAATTTTAGCATTTCAATAAGATTATAAAATAGAAATCATATAATGTGTCACATTGTGAGTGACTTTTTTTTCACTCAGTACAATGCCTGTGAGATACCTCCAAATTGTTATGCATATATATCAAAGGTTTGTTCCTTTTTATTGCTGAATACTATTCCATGATATAGAGGTGCCACAGCTGGTTTAACAATTTACCCCCTAAAGGACATTTGGGTAGTTTCCAATTTGGGTTTATTATGAATAAAGCTGCTATAAATATTTGTGTATATTTTTTTCCGTGAACATAAGTTCTCATTTCTCTGGGATAAATGCTCAAGAGCACAATTGCTGGGTAGTATAATAAGAACATGTTAGTTTTATAGGAAACTGCCAAACTTTCCCAGAGTGGTTGTATCATTTTACATTCCCACCAGCAATGTGTGAGTGATCCATTTTCTCCAAATCCTTGCCAGCATCTGTTGTCTGTATTTTTTTAGCCACTCTCATAAATGTGAACTAATTAACTCATAGTGGTTCCAATTTGCATTTCCCTAATGTCTAATGATGTTGAACATTTTTAACATGTGCTTATTTGCCATCCATATATTCTTTTCCATAAAATGTTTCTTCATGTCTTTTGCCCATTTCATAATTGTTTTTTTTTTCTTTTTCATGTCTCTTTTTCTTGCCTTCCAATGAGCTAAACTTTTTTTGTAGAATTCTGCTATTCTGTTTGTATCCCTCCAAAATTCATATGTTGAAATCCTAAACTTCCCACGGATGATAGTATTAGGAGGTGGACCTTTGAGAGGTGTTTAGGTTGTGAGAGTAGAGTCCTCATGAAAGAAATTGGTGCCTTAGAAGCTCCCGAGATATTTTTAATCCCTTCCACCATGTGATGGCACAGTGAAAAGATGCCAGCTCTGAAGAGAGCCTCATCAAATGCAACCATGCAGGTGCCTTCAACATAAGACTTCTCAGCCCCCAGAACTGTGATAAATAAAGTTCTGTTGTTTATAAACTCCCTAGTCTATGGTATTTTGCTATAGCAGCCCAAATGGACTAAGACAAGCTCTATTTTATCTATAATGGTTTTGAGCATATAATTTTAAATAGACTTTTGCAGTGGTTGCTACAGTCATACATATTATATACATACATACATATATATAGTATTATCATATATGTATATATCACATTATATATATAATAAGTAAATAGGTTTTACTGATAACAGCCTGACTGGTAGAGACCTGGGTGACTACTTATTTAATTTATCACAGTTCTGAAAACTGAGAAGTCTAATATCAATATATCACTCATATCAACATTTTGCCTGTATAGTGAAATGTGGAAACCTTGTTTCTGTTTACATACTTTTACCAACATTTATAATTTGCATAAGATTTTACAAATTAAATTTACATATATACAATTATCTTAAATATCTCTTCTTCATACTTTGAGAACTACAGCCAGTATTCTAATTCTTGCTTCAATCATCAAGCATAATTTAAAGAACTCAAAAGAAAAGGGAAAGTCAGTTATGTTTACCCAATTTTTATTTTTTGTTGTTCTTTCTTCTTTACTGATGGTCCAAAATTCTTTATCAATTTCCTTCTTTTTCAAGACCTTCCTTTAGCCATTGATTTAGGATAGCAAGGCTAGTAGCAAATTCTTTAGTTTCCCTTTTGAAAATGTCTCAAGTTCCTCTTCATTACTGAAGAATATTTTCATTAGGCATCTAATTCTGGGTTGACAGTTTTATTCTTGCGGCACTTGAAAAGTGTTGTGGCCTCCATGGTTTCTACTGAGATATCTGTTGTCATTGACTTGGTATTCTCCTGCAGGTAAATTATCATCTCTCTCTCTGGTGGCATTCAAGATTTTTAGTTTCTGTCTTTAGCTTTCAGAAGTTTGAAAATGATGTGCCTTGCTGTGAATTTATTTAGTTGTATCCTTTCTGGAGTTTACTCAGATTCTTGACTCTATGGGATTATGCTTTTTTCCAAATTTGGGCAATTTTCTGCTACTTTTCTAGCCCTTCCTTCTCTCTTCTTCTATGACTATGAGGACACCAGTGTTAAATCTTTTGTAATGGTCCAACGACTGCCTGAGGCTTTGTTTTCAGTCTATTTTTTTTAAATCTCTTTCGGTCTGATTGGATAATTTCTATTATTACATCTTAGAGTTCACTGATTCATTCTTCTGTCATATATTCTGCTGTTGAAGTTAACTATTGAGGTTTTTTAGAAGTTCATTTATTGGATTTTTCAGAGATTTTTTTTTGGTTTATTTTTGAGAAACAGAATGTGAGTGGGAGAGGGGTAAAGAGAGAGGGAGACACAGAATTTGAAGCAGGCTCCAGGCTCTGAACTGTCAGCACAGAGCCTGATATGGGGCTCAAACTCAGGAGCAGTGAGATCATGACCTGAGCTAAAGTCGGACACTTAACCGACTGAGCCACCCAAGCACCCCATTTTTCAGTTCTTAAATTTCTTCTAGATTCTTCTTTATATCTTCTATTTCTTTGATAGATTTTCTGATTCTTTGTTGAGAGTTTCTATTTTTACTTTTGTTCTAAGAATGCACAAACTGCTCATTGAAACAATTTTATGATAGCATTTAAAATCCTTGTTAGGGGATTCTAATATCTGTGTCCTCTTGGTGTTGGTGTGTATTGACTGTTTTTTCTCGTTCAAGTTGTGATTACCATAGTTCTTAACATAACAAGTCATTTTCAATTGAATCCTAGACATTTTGCATAGTATGTTATGAGGATCTGAATTTTATTTAAATCTTGTTTTATAACATGTGGGTGGAAGTCCATATTCTCACTCAGCCTCCAATGACACCTGAGAGTGAGGAGCTCTTTGTTATTGAGGGCTCAGTAAGAGTTTCAGCTCCACATTAAAGTTCTACTGATATCACCCTGACTGCAAGAGACTTGGGTACCAAATTACATGGTAAATGTCTATCAATTTTAGTGCTGGCTGGTGATTTTCCATTAGGCCTTTTTTTGACATGACTTCATTGGTTACGGAGAGAAGTATCTCATTACCATCTTTAGGGATGGAAATCAAGGCTTCTCACATGGTTTCTGACATTATGGTGACTGGGCTATTCCCACTCCCAATTCACCCTTTCCTGACATTCTGTCAGGAGATTAGAGACCACAATACAGGCTGCCAAGGGTGGAAGTATAGGGTCTCTACACTGGATTTTGCTGGCAGGGATAGGGCACAGTCTTCCCTCTAGTATACAGCTAGAGTAGAGCAGTTATTGTCTGAAATTTTTTTTGTCTTGCTATACTGTATTTTGTCTTTTAGATATGGAAAGAACAGAGTTATGTTGAGGTTTTTTTTTTTTTTTTTAATGTTTTGGTCTATGTCCTCTGGTGTTTGCAAGCTTCCCCAAAATCTGATCTGGGCTATATGAGGCCAAAAGAAAACCCAGGAAATTCACCCCCATGTCATTCCTTAGGATGCAAGTACCCTATAGAGTATGCCACCTTCTCTCTAATTTTCAAGATCTTCTCGTGTTAGGTTTATACATAATGCCCAGAAAAGTACATCTATGCCATTTACCCTTTGCTGCTGGAAGTAGAAGATCTCAATTCTGGTGCTTTTTAAAAAAAAGTACAATTAGAGTGGGGAGGCAACAGGCTTGAAACTCCACGGAGGGACTCGGCCTGTGAGTTTATTTCTGGTAGTATCAATGGGGCATTCAGACAAAGATTTGGAAATGAGGCATCACTTGGGACATAGAGCACGGTCCACCTTGGCTAAGCCCGCGGCACAGGGAGATAAGACCCAAAAGAGTGAGTTGCAACACTTGGTTCCAGAAGGAACTAGGGTGGTACCATTTTTCTCCCCACAACCACCAAGGCGGGACCTCATGGAGCAGCCCACTGGATGCAGTGGAGGCTAACACATGCCTACACCAAACCACGCGCATCCCCACTAGAGAGCTGGGTTTTTTGTTGTTGTTGTTGTCTTTTTTGTTTTCTTGTTTTTAATACCAGAGCGCAGGAAAAAACCAGCAGGGATGCACTGCCATGATTAGATCATTTCTTTCTATTCAGTTATATTTTCCCTTGTATCATTCGTATCCCTCCCCCCGTTGTACTGGGCACTCTGATCATTGGTTTGTTTAAACAGTCACACTTAATCCATTCTCTATATGTATATTCTACACTTTCACCACTACCTTTATATCTCTCTCTGGAGTAATCAGACTATATATATAGCCTCACTGAGTAACATTATTTATGTTTCTTTATCCTTGCTTCTTAGCATATTCTCCTCTTAATCTCTCTGAATTAAGCCTCTTAGTCTCTCTGTCTGGTCATTGACTAATTTCAATTCCTCCCTGCACTGTCATTTCTCTCTTTGTATATGCTCTTCTATCAGCACGGCATACACCCTGCTTTCTATTTGTAGCTGGAAATTCTGGCTATATGCTTTTAAACTGTCCTTTATCTTTTGGGGTTTCTTAATTTTTCTTTCATTTTTTTTCTTTTTGTTAATTTTAATTTTTATTATTTGTTTTCCCTCCTTCCTCTTTTTTTCTTTTTCCCCTTTTTGTTTTTTCTTTTTCTGTATCCCTTTCAGTTCGCGTGTTTGTTGGATTTGTCTGTGCGTTTGTGTACCTTTGTTCCCTGTGTGTTTGTCTGTCAGTTTTCTTTTCCAGGGCTACCTCAAGAAACAAGCCAAAGTACACATGGTGGAGAGTCCCAAATACCACTACAAGTAGGGAAATAAAATAACCAAAGAAGAGAGACAAAGAGACACCATTCAAAGAACACTTCCTGAACGGACAGGCCCTGGACAGTCAAAGAGCCTTCTTAAAAAAGCAGTACTCGCATGTGCACAGTGTATAACGAGCTTTTAAAACTAACAAGACACAGAAAACAAGCCAAAATGATGAAATGGAAGAACTGTCCTCTAAAGAAATTCCAGGAAAAAATGACAAAGAACTGCACAAAACAGATATAAGCAACATAACTGAACAAGAATTTAGAACAATAGTCATAAAATTAATCACTGGGCTTGAAAAGGGCATGGAAGACATCAGAGAAACTATTGCTACAAAGACTATGGAGCTTAAAAATAGCTGTGATTAATTAAAAAATGCGATAAATGAGATGCATAATAAAATGGAGGCGTCTAATGCATGGATTGAAGAGGCAGAAATGAAAATAGGTGAATAAAAAGATAAAATTATAGATAGAGAGGAAGCAGAGAAAAAGAGAGATAAACTGATCCAGGAACACGAAAGGAGAGTTCGAGAACTGAGTGATACAATCTAACGAAACAATATCGGTATCATAGGAATTCCAGAAGAGGAAGAAAGAAGGAAAGGTGCTGACGGAGTCCTTGAACAAATTATAGCAGAGAACTTCCCCATCTGGGGAAGGAAACAGACAATGAAATCCAAGAGGAACAGAGAACTCCCTCAGACGTAACTTGAATCGATCTTCTGCGTGACATATCATAGAGAAACTGGCAAACTATAAGGACAAAGAGAGAATTCTAAAAGTAGCTAGGGATAAAAGGGCCATAACATACAAAGGGAAACCTATCAGTGTGGTGACAGACCTGTCTATGAAACCTGGCAGGGCAGAAAGGAATGGCAGGAAATCTTCAATGTGATGAACAGAAAAAATAGGCAGCCAAGAATCCTCTATCCAGCAAGCCTGTCATTCAGAATAGAAGGAGAGATAAAAGTCTTCTCATTTAAACAAATATTTAAATAATTCGTCACCACTAAACCAGCCCTACAAGAAATCCTGAGGGGGACTCTCTGAGGGAAATGTTGCAAGGAACGCAAGTACTAGAGACACCATCACAAGCATGAATCCTACAAAGAACACAATGATTCTAAGCCCATATTTTTCAATAATAACACTGAATGTCAAAGGACTAAATGCTCCAATTAAAGACATAGGGTAGCAGAATGGATAAAAAAACCAAACCCATCTATTTCCTGTCTACAAGAAACTCATTTTAGATCTGAGGACACCTTCATATTGAAAGTAAGGGGATGGAGAAATATCTTTCATGCTACTGGGAGGCAAAAGAAAGCTGGAGTGGCTATGCTTATATCAGACAAACTGGACTTTAAAGTAAAGGCAGTAACAAGGGATGAAGAAGGGCATTATATAATAATTACATGGTCTATCCATCAGGAAGAGCAAACAATTATAAATGTCTACGCACCAAATATGGGAGAACCTAAATACGTAAAACAATCACAAACAAAAACTATCTTATGGATAAGAATGTGCTAATAGCAGGGACTTTATTACTCCACTTATAGCAATGTATAGATCAACTAGACAGAAAATCATTAAAGTTATAATGGATTTGAATGACACATTGGACCAAATGGATATGACAGATATATTTAGAACTCTACATCCTGAGGCCATGGAATTCATTTTCTTCTCAAGTGCACATGCCACATTCTCCAAGATAAATCACATACTGGATCATAAAGCAGCCCTCAATAAATATAAAAGAATTGAGATCATGCCATGCACACTTTCAGATCACAATGCTATGAAACTTGAAATCAACCACAGGAAGAAGTCTGGAAAACCTCCAAAAACATGGAGGCTAAAGAACACCCTACTAAAGAACGAATGAGCCAATCGGGCAATTAGAGAAGAAATTAAAAATATATGGAAACAAATGAAAATGAAAATACAACAATCCAAACTCTATGGAATGCGGCAAAGGCAGTCCTAAGAGGAAAGTACATTGCACTACAGGCCTATTTGAAGAAATTAGAAAAATCACAAGTACAAAATCTAACAGCGCACCCAAAGGAACTAGGAGAAGAGCAACAAGAGCACCCCAAACACAATAGGAGAAGAGAAAAAATAAACTTCATGGCAGAAATAAACAAATAGAAACCAAAAACCAAAAACCAAAACAAAAAAACAATCCTGTTGACTAGATCAACGAAACTGGTTTTTTGAAAAAATAAAGAAAATTGACAAACCTCTAGCCAGGCTTCTCAAAAAGAAAAGAGAGAGCACTCAAATAGACAAAATCATGAATGGAAATGGACTTATTATAACCAACCCCTAGAAATACAAGCAATTATCAGGAAATACTATGAAAAATTATATGCAAACAAATTGGACAACTTAGAAGAAATGGACAAATTCCTAATCACACACTCACTACCAAAATTCAATGGGAAGTGATAGAAAATCTGAACAGACCCATATCTAGTGATGAAATTGAAACAGTTATCAAAAATCTCCCAACAAATAAGAGTCCTGGGCCAGATGGAATCCCTGGGGAATTCTACCAGACATTTAAAACAGAATTAATACCCATTCTTCTCAAGCTATACCAAAAAATAGAAATCAAAGGATAACGTGCAGACTCATTTTACGAAGCCAGCATCATTTTGATTCCCAAGCCAGACAGAGACCCAGCAAAAAAGAGAACTACAGGCCAATATCCTTGATGAATACGAATGTAAAATTCCTCAACAAGATACTTGCAAATCGAATTCAACAGCATATTAAAAGAATTATTCACCAAGATCAAGTTAGATTAATTCCTGGGTTACAGGGCTGGTTCAATAGTCACAAATCAATCAATGTGATACATCACATCAACAAAAGATAAAAACCATATGATCTGCATAGATGCAGAAAAATCATTTGACAAAATACAGCATCCCTTGTTTTTTAATTTTTAAATTTTTTTAAATTATTTTTTAATTTATTTCTAGGAGAGAGAGAGACAGCGTGAGCAGGGGAGGGTCAGAGAGAGAGGGAGATACAGACTCTGAAATAGGCTCCAGGCTCTGAGCTGGCAGTCAGCACAGAGCCCGACGTTGGGCTTGAACCCACTAACCGCGAGATCATGACCTAAGCGAAAGTCGGACGCTTAACTGACTAAGCCACCCAGGCGCCCCTACAGCATCCCTTCTTAATAAAGACCCATGAGAAACTCGGGATAGAAGGAACTTACTTAAACATCATGAAAGCAATCTATGAGAAGCCCTCAGCTAACATCATCCCCAACAGGGAAAAACTGAGAGCTTTTGACATGATAGGGATGTCCACTCTCACCACTGTTGTTTAACATAATGCTGGAAGTCCTAGCATCAGCCATCAGACAACAAAAGGAAATAAAAGGCATCAGAATCGGCAAAGAAGAAGTCAAACTTTCATTTTTTGCAGACTACATGATACTGTACATAGAAAACCCGAAAGACTCCACCAGGAGCCCAATAGAACCGATCCATGAATTCAGTAAAGTTGCAGGGTACAAAATCAATGTAAAGAAATCACTTGCAATTTTATACACCAATAATGAATCAACAGAAAGAGAAATCAAGAAACCGATCCCATTCACAACTGCACAAAAAACCATAAAATACTTAGGAATAAGCCTAATCAAACATGTAAGAGATCTGTATGATGAAAACTCTAGAAAACTTATGAAGGAAATTGAAGAAAACACAAAGAAATGGAAAAACATTCCATGCTCATGGATCGGAAGAATAAATATTGTTAAAATGTCATTACTACCCAAAGCAATCTTACGCATTCAATGCAATTCCAATCAAAATTGCACCAGCATACTTCTCAAAACTAAAACTATCCTAAAATTTGTATGGAACCGCAAAAGAGCATGAATAGCCAAAGTAATATTGAAGAAGAAAACCAAAACGGGAGGCATCACCATCACTTTAGCCTCTACTACAAAGCTGTCATCATCAAGACAGTATGGTATTGGTACAAAAACAGACACATAGACCAATGGAATAGAATAGAGAACTCGGAATGGGTTCTCTATTCTACAAATATATGGCCAATTAATGCTTGACAAAGGTAGAGAAGGATAGATAACATATGTTTGCACGTATAGGTGGATTAGGAAGAACTTAACGGAGCACAATGGGGGAGAAGAAGGGGAAAAATAGTTGGGAAGAGGGAGCAGTGAAACCATGAGAGATCTTGAATGCTGAGAACAAACTGAGGGCTGATGGGGGATGGGGAGAGGGAAAGGGGGTTGGTGGGCATGGGGGAGGGCACTCGTCGGGATGAGCACTGGGTGTTATATGGAAACCAACTTGACAATAAACTACGAAAAATATACTAAAAATAAATAAAAACAAAAAACTCTAAGAAAAATAAAAGTGAAGGAGAAATATTTTCTCAGACAAATAAATACTGAAGGAATTCGTCACAAGTAGATCTTTTTTTTTAATTTTTAAATAGTTTATTGTGAAGCTGGTTTCCATATAACACCCAGTGCTCATCCCCACAAGTGCCCTCCTCCATGTCCATCACCCCCCCTCCCCTCTCCCCATCCCATCTGCCTTCAGTTTGTTTTCGGCATTCAAGAGTCTCTCATGGTTTGCCTCCCTCCCTCTCCCCCACTGTTTTTCTCCTTCTTCTCCTACATTGTCCCATCACCAGTAGACCTATCCTACCATAAATGTTAAAAGATTTTCTTGGGGCAGAATGAAAATGGTATAGGGTAGAAACTTGGATCTACATAGAAAGGAAGTGCATAAGAGAGGGAGTAAATGAAGCCTTCCTTCAAAGAAGAAATCAAAACTGCTATTATAGATATTCTGGGTGCTTTAATCAAAGGAAATTTAGGCAATCCATTTTTCCATTGCATGAAATACAAAAGAGAGGTATCTCAAACATAAACATATATCAAGGATAAAAACAAAAGAATGGGTAAGTATTGGCACACAATAAATAAAAGATGATGTTTTAAGAGCAGCCATAGTACTTTAAGCCAGGACATTACTTTAGATGAAAAGTTTGCTGGATAATATAAATAATATACAAATCATAATTTAACAAATATGCAAGAAGAAATTATAAAACCAAAATTATAGCATGAGATTACAATTCCCTTTTCTAAGTTAATGGTAGAATAATCCTATGAAATAATGGGTCCTTCTTGAAATTTCTACATAGGTACTATAAACCTTGAGACCCAGACATAAAACATTACGGTACTTCCTACTGGGTATTAAAAAAAACAACAACAGCAATTCAAAGGGATATATGCACCCCTATGCTTATTGCAGATAGCCAAATTATGAAAGCAACAGCCCAAGTGTCCATCAATACATAAAAGGATAAAGAAGATATGGCATATATATATGTACAACAGAATATTATTCAGCCATAAAAACGAATGAAGGGAACTAGATAATATAATATTAAATGAAATAAGTCAGAGATAGACAAATACCATATGATTTCACTCATATGTGCAATTTAAGAAAAACCAACAAGGAAAGGAAAAAGAGAGACAAAGAAAGAAACAGACTCAGCTATACAGATGGTTACCAGAGAGAAGGTAGGTGGAGGAAGGGGTGAAGTAGGTGATGAGGATTAAAGAATAGACTTATGATGAGCACAGAGTAATGTATAAAATTGTTGAATCACTATATTGTACACCTGAAACTAATATTACACTGTACATTAACTCTACTGGAATTAAAATGAAAAAAAAAAATTAAAAAGACATTATGGTGAGGCACCTGGGTGGCTCAGGTGGTTAAGCGTCCGACTTCGGCTCAGGTCATTATCTCACGGTTCGTGGGATGGAGTCCCATGTCAGGCTCTGTGCTGACAGCTAGCTCAGAGCCTGGAGCCTGCTTCAGTTTTTGTATCTCCCTCTCTGACTCTCCCCTGCTCACACTGTCTCTCTCTCTCTCTCTCTCAGAAATAAATAAAACATTAAAAAAATAATTTTAAGAGCAATTTTAAAGTATGCCTACTAGGTGGCTATGCATTGTGATACGTTCTGGGGAAATAATGATGAGCAAAATACATGTATTACTTGTTTTCAAGGACTAATGCATCTCAGTCAAATGGAAACAAAACTGAGTCCAGTGAGATATGCACAAGTTTAAGATACTTTATTGAGTTTTAGATGTCAGTTTGCAACATGAGAACAGGGAAAGTAACATCTCAAGATTACAACAAATGATCTAGGCATAAACGTAAATAGGTTACATCTTCCTTCACACTGAATAATGCCCTATTCTCTTCCAGTTAATTCCTCACTCACATCAACACAGCAATTAACATTCCATTAAAAAAAAGAAGGCTATCAGAAGAGATAAGGGGTGGAAGCCTGCAAGTAGAATCTCCATGCAGTTTGAGGGTGTTTGATATTTCAAATCTTACCATATGAGCTTTTGATATTTTGTGACTTAGAGGCCCTCCGTCATTTGCACTGGAAAATCCACAGGTATATCTGAATGTTTTTAGACACCTGGGTTATGATTTAGCTTCTTATGTGTCCTCAAATGTTCAGCATCAACATAAAACTTATAAACAACCTAATTTGAGAATCATGAAATATTAACAACAACTATAACAGGTATAACAGGGGCTGGACTTAAGTCATCACACGCTTCAGCTCGTGGCATTTTCTGATTTCATTTTATGAAATGAGGATTAACTGAAAAATGCTAGAAAAATGGTCTATATCAATTCTAACAGTGCACATGCCCACTTCCACAAGGACAATGATAATTAATATACTGCACCTGAGATTGTTTTTAGCAGATGTTACATGACAATTATTCTGACATAAAATTTCCCAAGACATTAAAAAGCATTTGTAAACTTCATTATAATATATAATATCTCATTATATAAATTTACCTACTCAGCTGATTAACAAGGTGTTGTTTCTATTTATTTTTGTTAATTAGATTATCACTGTGGTGATTTTTTCCAAACAAAGCTCTGTACATACCTCCAATTATTTCCTATGGCATATTATTAGAAATGGTATGAACTATTTTAAGGCTGTTATTCAATACCAAAATGCTTTCCAGAATGTTTTATCAACACTATTAATGCAGAAGAGTTCTCATGTACCCTTGATCATATTAAGCATGTTTTAAAATATCTTATCTGATTTGATAGACAAAATATTTAATTGATTTAAACTGTATTTATTTTATGATTAATGAAGGGGAACACATAATGTTTTTTAGTGATTTCTACTTCTGTGAGAGTTCTTTAACTGTTAAAGATATTAACCTTAGGTCTATTTTATTTGTTGCAAATACTTTTTTAGGTTGTGGCTTGCCTCTTATTTTGTTCATGAATTCATGATCGAGAAAATATACAAATTATTACTTTCTTTTCCAGTATCATTTATTCCATTCATTAAAAAATATTATTCAATATTAAATATTTATTCAAAGGCCAAATACATATTCTTATGCAAAGTAATTCAGAAATCCATACTCAGTGCCGAAAATAACCTATGCTTTCTCAGTAACTAACCTATGAAGATTTCGTTTAGTGGGGAATTATATAAATCTAAGTTATTCTGATGTTTAAACAATGGCAGAAGTCTATTTCTGTCATTTCAGCATGAAGAAAACACAATACATTTAGCAGGATATCAAATGTGACTTCTTAAGTTGCCTCAGAATTTTAGTTAAAGCCATATCACTTTAAAAAGAGAAAAAAGACTGGAGAGGCAGCAAGATGGCAAGGAAGTAGGCAGTTCCATATCTCCTGCTTGCATCTTTCAAAAAAAAAGAAGGGCTGAAGCCAAAAGACTCTAAACTGCAAGAGGCTGGGAGGAAAAGTGAGTCCACTAAGAAGTCAGCTTCATAGGGCTACTTTAAGAAACAAGCAAAAGTACACATGGTGGAGAGTCCCAAATACCACTATGAGTAGTGAAATAAAATAACCAAAGTCTCAACGAGAGACCAAAAGACACCATTAAAAAAACACTATCTGAATGGACAGGCCCTGGACAGTCAATAAGCCTTCTTTAATATAGCAGTACTCACAGATGCAGAGCACATAACAAACTTTGAAAACTGACAAGAGAGAAATCTATCCAAAATGACGAAATGGAAGAACTCTCCTCTAAAGACATTCCAGGAAGAGGTGACAGCTAAAGAATTGCTCACAACAGATACAAGCAACATAACTGAACAAGAATTTAGAACAATAGTCATAAAATTAATCGCTAGCCTTGAAAAATGCATGGAAGACATCAGACAAACTATTGCAACAAAGACTATGGAGCTTAAAAATAGTTGTGATTAATTTTAAAAAATGCTATATGTGAGGTGCATAATAAAATGGAGGCATCCAATGCATGGACTGAAGAGGCAGAGAGGAGAAGAGGTGAATTAGAAGGCACAATTATAGAAAAGAGGAAGCTGAGAAAAAGAGAGATAAACAGATCCAGGAGTATGAAAGGAGAGTAAGAGAGCTCAGCGATACAATGAAACGGAACAATATCCATATCATAGGAATTCCAGAAGAGGAAGAGAGAGGGAAAGGCGCTGAAGGAGTCCTTGAACAAATTATAGCTGAGAACTTCCCTAATCTGGGGAAGGAAACAGACATTGAAATCCAAGAGGCACAGAGAACTCCCCTGAGATGTAACTTGAATCAATCTTCTGCACAACATATGACAGTGAAACTGGCAAAATATAAGGACAAAGAAAGAATTCTGAAAAAGCAGCTAGGGATAAAAGGGCTCGAACAAACAAAGGGAGACCTATCAGAGTAGTTGAAGACCTATCTACTGAAACTTGGCAGGCCAGAAAGGAATGGCAGGAAATCTTCAATGTAGTGAACAGAAAAAATATTCAGCCAAGAAACCTCTATCCAGCAAGCTTGTCATTCAGAAAAGAAGGAAAGATAAAGGTTTTCCTAAACAAAAACTGAAGGAATTCATCACCACTAAACCAGCCCTACAAAAGATCCTAATGGGGACTCTATGAGGGAAATGTTGCAAGAAACACAAGGTACCAGAGACACCACTACAAGCATGAATCCTACAGAGAACAGAGTACCTCTAAAACCATATTTTTCAATAATAACACTGAATGTAAATGGGCTGAATGCTCCAATCAAAGACATAGGGTAGCAGAATAGATTAAAAAACCAAAATCCATCTATTTTCTGTCTACAAGAAACTAATTTTAGACTGGAGGACACCTTCAGATTGAAAGTAAGGGGATGGAGAATATGTATCATACTACTGGAAGTCAAAGAAAGCTGGAGTAGCTGTACTTACATCAGACAAATTGGACTTTAAATAAAGGCAGTAACAAGGGATGAAGAAGGGCTTTATATAATAATTACAATATATAATAATTACAGGGTCTATCCATCAGGAAGAGCAAACAATTATAAATGTCTACACAATGAATACGGGACCACTTAATACATAAAACAATCACAAACAGAAACACTCTTATGGATAAGAATGTGCTAATAGCAGGGGACTTTAGTACTCCACTTACAGCATTGGATAGATAAACTAGACAGAAAATCACTAAAGACACAATAGACTTGAATGACACATTGGACCAGATGGATATGACAGATATATTTAGAACTCTACATCCTGAGGCCATGGAATTCACATTCTTCTCAAGTGCGCATGGCACATTCTCCAAGATAAATCACATACTGGGAAATAAAGCAGCCCTCCATAAATATAAAAGAATTGAGATCATACCATGGACACTTTCAGATCACAATGCTATGAAACTTGAAATCAATCACAGGAAGAAGTCTGGAAAACCTCCAAAAACATGGAGGCCAAAGAACAACCTACTAATGAACGAATGGGCCAATCAGGCAATTAGAGAAGAAATTAAAAAATATATGGAAACAAATGAAAATGAAAATACAAGAATCCAAACTCTATGGGATGCGGGAAAGGCAGTCCCAAGAGTAATGTATTGGTACTCCAGGCCTATTTCAAGAAACTAGCAAAAGCACCAATACAAAATCTTACAGCGAAGCTAAAGGAACTAGAAGGAGAGCAACAAGAGCACCCCAACACAGTAGGAGATGGGATTTAATAAAAATTAGGGCAGAAATAAACAACATAGAAAGCAAAAAAAAAAAAAAAAAAGAAAAATGAAACAAAGAGTTGGTTTTTTGAAAAAATAAGCAAAATTGATNAATACAAGAATCCAAACTCTATGGGATGCGGGAAAGGCAGTCCCAAGAGTAATGTATTGGTACTCCAGGCCTATTTCAAGAAACTAGCAAAAGCACCAATACAAAATCTAACAGCTCACCTAAAGGAACTAGAGGCAGAGCAACAAGAACGCCCTAAACCCAGTAGAAGAAGAAATTAAAAAAAAAAAAAACAGAAAAAAAAAAAAAAAAAAAAAAAAAGAAAAGTTGAACAGCTCCATGAAACCAAGAGTTGGTTTTTTGAAAAAATAAGCAAAATTGATCAATCTCTAGTCAGGCTTCTCAAAAAGAAGAGAGAACCCAAATAGAGAAAATGATGAATGAAAAGGAATTTATTACAACCAACTCAGAAATACAACCAATTATCATGGAATACTATGAAAAATTATATGCCAACAAACTGGACAACCTAGAAAAAACGGATAAATTCCTAAACATACTACCAAAATTCAAATGGGGAGAGATAGAAAAACTGAACAGACCGATAACTAGTGAAAAAATTGAATCAGTTATCAAAAATCTCCCAACAAATAAGAGCTCCTGGCCAGATGGCTTCCCTGGGGGATTCTACCAGACATTTAAAACAGAGTTAATATCCATTCTTCTCAAGCAGTTCCAAAAAAAATGAAATAGAAGAAAAACTTCCAGACTCATTCTATAAAGCCAGCGTCACCTTGATTCCCAAGCCAGATAGAGACCCAGCAAAAAAGGGGAACGACAGGCCAATATACCTGAAGAATATGGATGCAAAAATCTTCAACAAGATAGTACCAATTCGAATTCAACAGCATATAAAAAAGAATTTTCCACTATGATCAAGTGGGATTCATTCCTGGGTTGCAGGGCTGGTTCAATATTCCCAAATCAATCAATATGATACTTCATGTTAACAAAAGAAAAGATAAGAACCATATGATTCTGTTGATAGGTACAGAAAAAGCATTTGACAAGATACAGCATCCCTTCTTAATAAAGACCCTCGAGCAAGTCGGGATAGAAGGAACTTACTTAAACATCATAAAAGACATTTATTTATGAGAAGCTCACAGGTAATATCATCCTCAATGGGGAAAAACTGAGAGCTTTCCACCTGAAATCAGGAACACGACAGGGATGTCCACTCTCACCATTGTTGTTTAACAGAGTGCTGGAAGTCCTAGCATCAGCAATCAGAAAACAAAAGGAAATCAAAGGCATCAGAATCGGCAAAAAAGAAGTCAAACTTTCACTTTTCGCAGACGACATGATACTCTACATAGAAAACCCGATAGACTCCACCAGAAGCCTCCTAGAACTGTTCCATGAATTCAGCAAAATCGCAGGGTTACAATATCAATGTACAGAAATGGTTTGCATTTTTATACACCAATAATGAAGCAACAGAAAGAGAAATCAAGAAACTGATCCCATTCACAATTGCACAACAAAACCATAAAATACTTAGGAATAAGCCTATCCAATGATATAAGAGATCTGTATGATGAAAACTATAGGAAATTTATGAAGGAAATTGAAGAAGACACAAAGAAATGGAAAAACATTCCATGCTCATGAATCGGAAGAATAAATATTGTTAAAATGTCATTACTACCCAAAGCAATCTACGCATTCAATGCAATCCCAATCAAAATTGCACCAGCATTCTTCTCAAAACTAAAACAAAGTATCCTAAAATTTGTATGGAACCACAAAAGACCCCGAATAGCCAAAGTAATATTGAAGAAGAAAACCAAAACGGGAGGCATCACCATCCCGGACTTTAGTCTCTACTACAAAGCTGTCATCATCAATACAGTATGGTATTGGCACAAAAACAGACACATAGACCAATGGAATAGAATAGAGAACTTGGAATTCAACCCACAAATATATGGCCAATTAATCTTTGACAAAGAGGGAAAGAGTATCCAGTGGAAAAAAGACAGCCTCTTTAACAGATGGTGTGGGGAGAACTGGACAGCAACATGCAGAAGAATGAAACAAGATCATTTTCTCACACCATACACAAAAATACACTCAAAATGAATGATGGACCTGAATGTGAGACAGGAAACCATCAATACCCTAGAGGGAAAAGCAGGAAACAATCTCCTTGACCTCAACTGCAGCAATTTCTTACTTGATACATCCTCAAAGGCAAGGGAATCAAGAGTAAAAATGAAGTATTGGGACTCAGTAAGATAAAAAGCTGGGTGCAAAACATGTGTAGTAATAAAAACCATAATATTTGAAATGAAAAATTCTCTGGATGGAATTAACTAGTAAAGATTAGTGAATTTGAAGAAGACATAACAACAGCAAATATTCTAAATGGAATAAAATAAAATACACTTTAAAAACAAAGAGAGCATATAAGTACTTTTGCTTATGCTATTTTCCCTTCTGGGAATACTCTTCCCCCATCCCAACCATCCATACATCCTTCCACCAGTTAATTCTGAATTTGTGCTCTGGTCTCAGTTCAATCCTCACTTCCTCCATCGTTGGCCTTCCAGAATAGGTAAAACCCTCTTTAAATCTATTCACAGAACCATGTACTTCACTTCCACAGCACTTATGACAATGTCACCTCACAAATATTTGGGTCTGTGATTAATGTCTGTCTTTAATCACAAGACAGTAAGCTCCATGAGGGCAGAGAAACATGTCCATTTTTGTTTACCATGATATCACCAGCATCTCAAACTGTGCCAGTCTTATAGTGTCCCTATACCCTGAATCCTGACTATCTGTTACCCGTGGGATTCTGATCTTTTAATTATACCTTCTCTCCCATGTTTGGAACCATTCTTCTTTTCTACTGGCTGCATCCTACTCAAAATCCCTTCTTTATTACTAAATAAGCCTTGATTTTTATTATAGGTGACAACATTCTCAGCCATAAACTTATATTTCCAAGACACTCTTGCAGATAGTGGTGGCCATATGTGACATTTCTGTCCAATGGATATAAGTGGAAATTGTTTGGTAAGATTTTTTGGAAAGCTCCATATAAGAGACTAATTCTACTGACAAGGTATTTTGTCCTCTCCTCTTCCTTATCCTATCTGGAACATAGAAATGATGGATGGAGTTGTAGAAGGCATCCTGCAACTATGAGGCACCTGAAAGGTGGGAGCCACATGTTAAAGATCATGAAACAACAACAACCACAAAATATGTATATGAGAGGCTCAAGACACTGATGAAATCATAGAGGTCCTAGACTTCAATCCACTGGATTTTTGATAAGATAAAGATACCTCCAATCATTTTAAAGAATTCATTTTCAGATTTGTTACTTATGTATTCAAATGCAATTCCTAATGCCCATAACAAAACATGAAAAATTTCTTTTTCTCTCTCACATAGTCTTTAACAGACTACCTTATTCACACATGATTCCCTCTATGACTTCTAATGACTATGATTTATGACTTGTGATCTCTCCACACTGTTCCAATTCTCCAAACTATCCCACTTGCATGCACACTATCTCTATTACTCTTATTTCTGCACATACAGTCCTATCCTGTACTATCACATACACAATGTCCATACAGTACCATGATTCCCACTGTCATATACAACTAGTTCTAATCACACATACCCCCACTGTTACACATACCGACATCATTCACAATCACACCTACAATCACTCAATCCCTACACTAACAGTGTCTAACCACACCCACTATCATACACATAGTCCATATCCCCAATATAAAACCTTCATCATCTACCAAAGCTTTCCCACATGCTCATGCCATCTCCCTATCATATACACTCACAACCAACACCCACATCACCTCTGTTGTCACACATACTCTTCCTGTTTCTCACATTCAAAACTCTGCATTTTCCCATCATATACTTTATTCAACAATCCAACACACTCATGATGTCCACATTCCAAATTATCTTAACGCTTTTCCATTACCCCTTTTTATTCATCTCCCTGCACCTATCTGCTTCTGAAAGTAGATACACTTCTTATTTCCCACAGCAGCACACACATAAACACTAACCCTATCACTTCCACTATGTCTATCTTCTACCAGCCCTTAAACTTACCCCATTCCACCCACTGTCTACAACCTATTACTACTTGAAATGCCCCATCAATGTTTTTAAACACAATAATCCCACTGACTCATTGTGTTCTTTCCTGCTATTCTCTCTTCCTCCTCACACTCTCACACAAGCCCCCCCACGCACAATTCTCATCTTCCACAGTACGACACACAACACTGTGACCATAACTACTATTATCTCATACATACTGATCTTGTCCTGTCACTATTATTCAGTGTCCCCCTTCATTTTCTTTTTTTAAAATTTTTAACATTTACTCATTTTTAAGAGACAGAGCACAAATGGGGGAGGGGCACAGAGAGAAAGGGTGACACAGAATCCGAAGTAGGCTCCAGGCTCTGAGCTGTCAGCACAGAGCCCAATGCAGGGCTCGAACCCATGAACCAGGAGATCATGACCTGAGCCAAAGCTGGGCACTTAACCAACTGAGCCACTCAGGTGCCCTGCTCCCCTTCATTTTCAAAGTGATTTCAAATTGTTCTCCCCCATTATTCACACTGCACCCAATGCCATGATTATCACACATACCTTACATCACTCCCACTATCCCACTGTCACTCAATACTCTCCCCATCTTTGCATCAAACACACGGCCCAGATCATCTACAATGTTACACATGGTGCCCATCCCCTAAAAACTCATTTTCTCTTTTCTCCCTTTCCTTCTCCCCAACATGTGGATATTACATGAACCCAGATAATATAAAGAAATTTCTAACCTGAACCCTCATTTCAGAGCTCTAGTAAGTAGAGGCACATATCATGCTCAAAAGATACAATATTCAGTGTTCCCACTTCACAAATAGTTGTGAATGGATTCCTTTTGGTACATTTGCCTTTAAGCAGTGTTTCTTCATGTTTTGTTACAGCATTTAGATGAGGTTTTTATTTTTTATTTTTATTTTATTTATTTTTTTAAATGTTTTTATTTATTTCTAGGAGAGAGAGAGACAGCGTGAGCAAGGGAGGGTCAGAGAGAGAGGGAGTCACAGACTGAAACAGGCTCCAGGCTCCGAGCTGGCAGTCAGCACAGAGCCCAACGCGGGGCTCGAACCCACGAACCCCAAGATCATGACCTAAGCGAAAGTCGGACGCTTAACCAACTAAGCCACCCAGGCGCCCCTAGATGAGGTTTTTAAATACTTCATGGATGTATCTTTAATTATGATCTATGCAGTTAAGCTATTTGCACTATACTTAAGTCTTCCTAAAATATCTTAATAGCTTTTTTTGTTACAGCAAATTTGTGATATTTTTGGTCTTGAAGAGACAGATAGCATCAAGCAAATGGCAATACTGGATATATCACTGAGCTGTGTTAGAGGGAACACTTAATCTTTACTTCTCATGTTTCTATGTGGAAGAATTTCAAGTAGACTAGCACTCCTGTTTTTCTGCCCAAGGGAGGAAGAATGAGTTGTAAGACTAGTATGTTTGAGAGAAATACCTGAGTGTACTTGGCTCAGGCCCTTGCACTCTGCTTTTCTCCCAGGAGTCTGAATGCCTACATGCATTCTGACTAGCTCCTTGCCATGCAATAAGGGGACTACTTTTGGCCTGGAGTCTCAGTTTTTTAGCATTGCTTGTAATTGCCTAGGTAAGTCTGCCTAATCCTGGAGTCCAGCATTAGAGAGTCCACAATAAAACCATCTTCTCCAGTCACCTTTACTAGTAATGAAGATGATATTTTGGTCTCCATCTATCTGATTCTTAAATTTATATTTCAGTTGGTTCTGAACCTAGGCTGGGAAGACAAGTATTTTTTATTGTTCCTTTATAATTCCCACAAAATGTGGACCACTGAAATCACAGAAATTCTCTTTACTGGATTTATCCAGATTTTAACATATAGGAGTTTCCAAGTGAAGTTTGTTTTTGTTTAGCTAATCCACCACCTGGAGACTCCCAATTCCTCTGGATTAGGGAGTCCAAAGTCTGAAGGAGTAGTTACCATTGTAACTATCAGGATGGTGGGGAACAGACACCAACTGGATTTACCTTCATTGGCCATATTGTTAAGTCCTAGGAGGGCTAAGCCAAGAGCTCTGCCATGGGATGGGACAGCAAACCTTTGTGTGGAATATTAGACAGGGGTTTAGATATTCATCCAGTTGTATGGAAGCCTTATTAAAGAAAGATCAATGTGAACCATTCCTTAAGAGGTAAAAAACTCTTTTTCAATGTTTATTTATTTACTTTTGAGAGAGGGGGAGCTAGCAGGACACGGACAGAAAGAGAGGGAGACAGAATCCCAAGCAGGCTCTGTGCGACTGCGTAAAGCCCAACGCAGGGCTCAAACCCATGAACTGTGAGATTATGACCTGAGCCTAAATCAAGAGTTGGATACTCAACTAATTAAGCCACCAGGCGTCCCGGGGTTAAAAATCTTTTAATAAAAAACTGGAATTTAGTCTGATAGGATGCTCATGTTAACAGGTTCTCCATAAATTTAGATCTAAGTCATTTTAATTCTTCTTTTTTGCTAGTTAGCTTTGTGTTAGCTTTTGAGCCATTGCATACAAACTTAAACACTGTGTTTGTCTACTCTCACTGAAAGAACAGCATTTCAGAGTATAATTTGTGTCCAAGTTGACTAGGCCCAAATATTAGAATTTTTAGTTCTACAATGGGACAATGAGTGTTGTAAAGAAATGTCAACTGTTCTCTGGAAATACAATAGTGTGAGGATTAGAATAGGATGTCTTTTGCATACGAACACTTTTCATATTTACAGTTGGTGTTCTAGCTGTACTGACCTACATACACTTTTTCCAATCTACATTAGGGCTTACAAAGTTATCATTCATAAAAACAAACATATAAACAAAATTATGTCTCAGCAGTCAAAGGGAATTAAAACTATTGGACAAGATATGTGAAAACCAGACTAAAGGGTAATAAAAAAAACACCTAAAGAAAGTAAAGTACAGCACACATATACCAAAAACTTTCTGGAAGCTCCAAGCTTTAAAACGTTTTAATGAAATAGTAAAATGAAAAAACGAAGGGTCACTAATAAGCTCTGAATTACTGGACTAGAAAATGAAATGCAAGATTTATACTAAAGTACTGAAATGATGATGATGATGATGATGATGATAAAGGAACAGAGCCAATGAGGGACAAGATATTTCATGACCTATCATGTGAATATAAGTGGGTGGATGAGGGAGTTACAGGAGAAAAGAGACATGGGAAGAGAGGCCATATTAAGAAAATGACAGGGGCGTCTGTGTGGCTCAGTCGGTTAAGCGTCCGGCTTCGGCTCAGGTCATGATCTCACGGTTCAGGGGTTCGAGCTCCACCTTGGGCTCTGTGCTGACAGCTCAGAGCCTGGAGCCTGTTTCAGATTCTGTGTCTCTCTCTCTCTCTCTCTCTCTGACTCACTCCTGCTCATGCTCTCTCTCTCTCTCTCTCTCTCAGAAATAAATAAAACATTAAAAATTTTTTTAATAAAAAAAAAAAAAGAAAATGACAGAAGAAAATTTCCCTAAGCTAAAGAAAGGGCCTCTGAATACCAGGCAAGATTGATTTCTTTATCCAGTCACCTGTCCATTTATTAGTTTATGCTTCCATATATTCATTTAATTGATACATTTAACAAGGATCTATTATTTATGTGTCTGGCACTGTTCTAGGCACTTGAGATATATCAGTGAAAAAAACAGACAAAAATCCCTGCCTTCATGGAGCATATATTCTAAGAAATACTTAGGCATACTCTGATCAAATTCCTGAACTAAATAAATAATAAAGAAAACATTTTACAAGCTTACAGATAGAAAGCAAAGATTACCTACAATAGAAAAAGTAAATTAGGCAGACCACAGGACTTTCATCAGTAACACCAAACTTAATGATGCCATTCACTCATTTTCCCAGATATGGCTTTATTAAATTCTCAGAGAAGCTGAAGTCAGTCTTTGACCCAAAACCTGTTTTTCTGGAAGACTTTAACAAGGCAATAATACCCTTTCTTCATGCAACTAGATTTGTGCTCGCTTTTCAATTTCTTAAAAATTAAACAATAGGTCACTTATAATATCATCTGTAACACATATAGGTGATAAAACTATAAAAAAACCAAGGGTATTATTAATACAACAGCCAGAGTAGTTGTTACCTCTAGGTGGAGGTAGATAGACATGTGACCGGAGAAAGGCATATGCTGGGGATGGGGGCACTAAGGTACCACTAATATTCTATTACTTGTCCTGGCTCAGGGATTTATTAGCATTACTTTATATTATTTTAAATGTAAATAGCAATTAATTCATTCAACAAGTAATAAGTGTCTATCATGAATAAGGCATTCTTATCATTCAGGCACTGGGGATACGGAAATAAATAAAATAGATAAAAATCACTGTCCTGGAAACTATCAACACCCTAGAGGAGAAAGCAGGAAACAACCTCCTTGACCTCCACCGCAGCAACTTCTTACTTGACACATCCCCAAAAGCAAGGGAATCGAGAGCAAAAATAAACTGTTGGGACCTCATCAAGATTAAAAGCTTCTGCACAGCCAAGGAAACAACCCAGAAAATTAATAGGCAACCAACGGAATGGGAAAAGATAGTTGCAAATGACATATCAGATAAAGGGTTAATATCCAGAATCTATAAGGAACTCACCAAACTCCACGCCCGAAAAACAAACAACCCAGTGAAGAAATGGGCAGAAGACATGAACAGACACTTCTCCAAAGAGGACATCCAGATGGCCAACAGACACATGAAACGATGCTCAGCATCCCTCCTCATCAGGGAAATACACATCAAAACCACACTGAGATACCACCTCACGCCAGTCAGAGTGGCTAAAATGAGCCAATCAGAGAACTCTAGATGCTGGCGAGGATGTGGAGAAACGGGCACCCTCCTGCACTGTTGGTGGGAATGTAAACTGGTACAGCCCCTCTGGAAAACAGTGTGGAGGTTCCTCAGGAAACTAACAATAGAACTCCCTTATGACCCAGCAATAGCACTGCTAGGAATTTACCCAAGGGATACAGAAATGCTGAGGCATAGGAGCACATGGACCCCAATGTTCATAGCAGCACTCTCCACAATAGCTAAAACATGGAAAGAGCCTAAGTGTCCATCAACAGATGAATGGATCAAGAAGATGTGGTTTATCTATACCATGGAATACTACATGGCAATGAGAAACAATGAAATCTGGCCATGTGTAGCAACATGGATGGACCTTGAGGGTGTTATGCTGAGCGAAATAAGTCAGGCAGAGAAGGACAAATACCATATGTTTGCACGTATAGGAGGATTAGGAGGAACTTGACGGAGGAACAAGGGGGAGAAGAAGGGCGGAAATGGTGGGGGAAAGGGAGAGAGGCAAACCATGAGAGACTCTTGAATGCTGACAAAAACTGAGGACTGATGGATGTGGGGGGGAGGGGGGGATGGGCATGAAGGAGGGCACTTTGGGGATGAGCACTGAGTGTTATGTAGAAACTAATTTGACAATAAACTATTTGTAAAATAAAAAATAAAAAAAAAATCACTGTCCTTATGGAATGTGCAAATTATAAAAAGAAATAATAAAAATTTCTAGAGCCTGAGTTTAGGAATATACAAACTGAAGAAGTCTACCATGTGTCCAGCACAATATGATGCAAAGTCCATACATCACCATGAAATTTCAGAATATTGATGATAAAGTGGAAATCCTAAAAACTTCCAGGAATCAGGAATAGAAATAGTCCAGACTAGAGCAGAACAGAAGGCTCTAGAAAGGGGATTTCCAGAAAAACATTTTTTGGATAAGCTACCTTACTTGAGCATATTGCAAAACAAAAACAAAAACAAAACAAACAAAAAAAAAACCCCAAAAAACCAAAAAACCCAGACATGATATATCTGATGGAAAGGATAGAAATATATTAAGATATGGAGGTGAAAGCAGTTATTATCTCTAGAAATGATGAACACGTGTATAAGAGAAATGTAATTGCAATTAACTACTTATCTCTTTAGTGTAGTGTTTGCACAATTACAATATAAACATCATGGTTAACCAAAATATATGTTGTAACAATATTAAAAAGATGAAGAAGGAAAGTGGGAGAGAAAAAGTGAGAGTTTAATCTTCATCTATCGTAATGGTAAATCAACAGCTAATATCTGAAATAAGTCAAGAAACACTATATAGGCATGTTTTGTTTTACTGCACTTTATTGAGTTTTACAGAAAGTTGCATTTTTTACAAGTTGAAGAACTGTGGCAACTCTGCATGGAGCAAATCTGTTAGCGCCATTTTTCCAACAGCATTTGATCTGTGTCTCTGTTACATTGTGGTAATTCTCACAGTATTTCAGACTTTATTATTATTATATTTGTTATGGTGATCTGTGATCAGTGATTACAACTCACTCAAAACTCTGATGATGGTCAGGATTTTTAGCAATGAAGTATTTTTCAATTAAGGTCTGTACATTGTTTCTGTAGACATAATGTTATTGTACACTTAATGGACTACAGTATAGTATAAACATAACTTTTACATGCATTGGGAAACCAAAGAAATTCATTTGACTCATTATTGCAGTTGTCTGGAACTGAATCCACAGTATCTCCAAGCTATGTCAGTATAGCCATATTGTTTAGCATTATTGAGATAGAAAGCAAAAGAAATAGCTAATATATTTCAAAGCTGGCTACTTCAGGTATTTGAGTCTGGTGGGTGGGAAAAGTTAAAGCTGAACACCATCACTTTTTGTTACTATTTGGTTTTTAAGCCATATAGAGGTCTTTGTATAATATAGAATATATACTTCCTATAGTAAAACAAAACAAAATAAAATATATTTTAGTTATAAAGTGAGCTAGTTAATTATTAAGGAAAGGGATGTAATGAGAACTTGGATTTACTGAAATTAATATGGCCAATAGAACAGACAAAAGAGGTGGGGAACATATAAATGTAGAAACTGAAGAACGCTCCAATGTTTGCTTTTTATTCTTTTGCAACTTTTTTGCAGGGAGGGTGTTCCAAATCGTTCTTAAATAGTAGTGACAATTAGAGGCACATGGGTGGCTCAGTTGGTTAAGTGTCCGACTTTGGCTCAGGTCATGATCTCATAGTTTGTGAGTTCAAGCCCCGTGTCAGGCTCTGTACTGACAACTCAGAACCTGGAGCCTGCTTCAGATTCTGGATCTCCCTCCCTTTCTGTCCCTCCTCCACTCGTGCTCTGTCTCTCTCAAAAATAAATTTAAAAACATTAAAAAAAACTTTTTAATTGGGGTGCCTCAGTCAGTTAAGCATCCAACTTTGGCTCAGGTCATGATCTCTCAGTATGTGAGTTCAAGCTCCACATCGGGCTCTGTGCTGACAGCTGGGAGCCTGGAGCCTATCTCAGATTCTGTCTCCTTTCCTCTCTGCCCCTCCCCAACTTGTGCTCTTTCTCTCTCTGTCTCTCAAAAATAAATAAATGTAAAAAAACCCTCTTTTTAATTGTAGCTATTAAAGGGGAATTTTACACTTGGGAAGTGACTGCCAGAAGACCTGTCTTACAGGTAGAGTGGGCTGGGAATTATGAATCCAAATTAGTCAGGGACAGGGGAGACTGGAGACTGAAGACAGCAAAGAGGATATTTATTCTGGGGGGAAGAAACTCAGACAGCCACAAGAGGGCACACTAGAATGCAATAGTTCCTGTGGTTTCCCTCTTACCTTTCCTGCAGCTTTTTTACTGCTAGGTTTACACTCCCTTAAAATGCCTGTTTCTGGGATTCTGCCCTGTTCCCGAATCCTCCCTCTCTTTTCCCCCCCTCACTCCACACACTTCTCATTCATACTTTAAAACTACCACCTCTATGTTTGATGACTTCCAAATCTATCTGTAATCTCACTTGCTACACAGCAGCAGAATAAATTTCTGACTGGCTACTAGACATTTCCTCATGGACACATGGAAAGGTGCTGGAGACTTTGCATGTTCAAAATTAAGCTCATCATTCTACCTCTTGCCACTTCCCCACCAAATCTCTTCCTCATTCTGAGTTCTCCAGCTCATGGAATGGCTTTTACATCTTCTCAACTATCTAAGATAGAAAGAAAACTTAAGATCATCTTTGATTCCTTTTTCTTTTTTTTTTAAACGTTTATTTATTTTTGAGCCAGAGAGAGACAGAGCATGAGCGGGGAGGGGCAGAGAGAGAGGAAGACACAGAATCTGAAACAGGCTCCAGGCTCTGAGATGTCAGCACAGAGCCTGATGCGGGGCTCGAACCCACGGACCACGAGATCATGACCTGAGCTGAAGTCGGACGCTTAACCGACTGAGCCACCCAGGCGCCCCATCTAGATTCCTTTTTCTGAGTGCCTCCCCTATACAGTCAGCGACTGAGTTCTTAATTTCCCATACGTATGCATTCACATTCCATTCCCACTGCCTTAACTCAAACTTCAACATCTGTCCTCTTCTGTAATAGCCTCTGATTGATTGAGTCTCTCTGTACCCAGTTCTGTCTTTTCCAGTCTATGCATTAAAATGCAAATCTGATCCTTTTAATCCCTTGATTAAAATCTCCAAATATCTCCCCACTGTTCTTTGTATAGCATTCAAGAATCTCTCTGATCTAGGGGCACCTGGGTGGCTCAGTTGTTTAAGTGTCCGACTTTGGCTCAGGTGGTGATCTCGTGGTTCATTAGTTTGAGCCCCACGTCAGGCTCTGTGCTGAAAGTTCAGAGCCTGGAGCCTGCTTCAGATGCTGTGTCTCCCTCTCTCCCCTTCTCTGCTCATGCTTTGTCTCTCGAAAATGAATAAACATTAAAAAATTAAAACAAAAAAGAATCTCCCTGATCTAACCACTGCCTCTTTTTCATTACATCCTCTCTCACTTTCTATGTTCTAACTATACTTAGCTTTTTAAACATACCATAAACATACTGTAAACAACAGAGTTATTTCATATAATGTGTCTTTGCTCCTATCACCACTGTTTGGAATGACTGACTCTCTTCTATTCCTCAACCCCAGCTGGTAACATGGACAATATCTACACACCTTTCACTATTTAACTGAAGCATTAATTTCTTTCTGGAGCCCTCTCACTCACTGGAATTAACTATTTCCTCCTTTGTGTCTCTAATGCACTCTATATGGATTTTTTTTTAAATCAACGTGTAGTATTCTACTGGGTGTATTTGTTTATGTGTCTCTTCTAATATTAGCACCTCTGGGACCAGAAGCATGTCTTATTCATATCTCTATTCAAAATATCTGTCACAGTCCCTGGTATAGAGAAGATGCTTAACAAATGTTTCTGAATGACTAAGAGTCATCATGAAGATGTAATATATGAGGCCAGTCTGATGCCATTCTCACACCTACGGCAGACATTAGTATTTAAACACAGTATTGTCCCCCTTCACCTCAGAACCATTCTCAAGACAGCATACTGTGAAAACCTATTTCAATCCATTGGAATTGGCACAAAATATAAAATTTATTTCTCCTCCTGGAGTGTAGGTTGCCACACTGGCATGCCTCAATAATAATCAGAGTTACTAAGAAAATTAACATGGGATTAGGCAGAGTACCTCCTAAACAATCTTTGCAACAATATGACTATAGCAATGGCACGTTTAAGAAAGGAATGTTGTAGCAAAAATCAGCATTGGGAGGTAAGCTCTGTTCATGTGCATCCAGCAATGCCCACTGAAGAGACATTTTGTCATCAGAGGAGACAAATCCCCATATATTGGCATTATGATTTACACTTCAGTTTTGTCAATTCATTCAGAAAATATTCATCTCTAAGGATCAGAAATCTAATAAGCAAAGCATTACACCTGCAAAACTGGGCAACAGGCCAATCACACTTGGAGAAACAATGGATCAACTTATCTTCATTCCTTCTGCATCCAGATCTTCTGGATCTAAAAACCTCTTTCTCAAATGAAAAACAATCTATTGGGGCATTTTTCCAAATCCCAAAATCCATAATACAAAAATACAACAATGATTTATATAGAGCACAGGGGGTATACTGCATAAAACTGTTCATGACCAGAAATAAGTGGCCTGGAAGTTCCAGACAAACTGGGCTGCCTGTGCAGCCAGTTTTTCTCTTATTCCCACAACAAATTACCAAAAACTTAGTGGCTTAACGCAGTGTAAGCTTATTTTCTTATAGTCTGGAAGTTAGAATTCTAAAATGGGTTCACAAGGCTACGTTCCTTCTGGTAGCTCTAAAGAAGAATTCATTTCCTAAAACAAACAAACAAACAAAAAATTAAAAAAAGAAGAATCCATTTCCTTGCTTTTCCTAATTTCTACCAAGTGTCTACATTTCTTGGTTCATGGCCCCTTTCTTCATCAAAGCCAGCAACTCAGCATCTTCCTTCCTCTCTGACCTCTGCTTCTTTCCTCATCACATCTTCTCTCTAGATCTCTGACCCTCTTGCCTCTTTCTTATAAGGACACTTGTGATTGCATTGGGTCACTCTAACAATCCAGAATAACATCTGCATCTCAAAATCCTTCACTTAATCGTATATGCAAACCCCTTTTATCATTTCAGGTACACATCAGGTACATCAGGTTCATATTCAGGCTCTGGGGATTAAGAGGCAGACATTTTTGGAGGTCCATTATTTAGCCTACCAAATGCAGACTGTACAAATGGTGCATCATATGATTCTGCAGAATATCATTCACATTACACACAACAATAGATAATTGTATTGATTATGACATTTTTCTAACAGGTAGTAATAAAGTGTTTTGAAAAAGAGGTACTACTTCCAATTTACACAAAGGTACTTAGCAGAAGCCCCGTGGTCCAAAGTGATTAATACTGCAATACAGTTGTAAAACCACTGGGGTGAGGGAGCTCTGTATTGTAGAGGGCTGAAGCCATGGCAGAACTAACAAAAACAATAGCAAAAATTCACTAAGTGTATACTATGTGGCAGGCAATGTAATAAACACTTTATATCCCTTACAATCCCTCGAATCTTTTTGATGTGGTATTAATATCCTGACCTAAAAAATGAACAACATGAGACTCAGAGAGATTATTAATGTAACCAGGGTCACACAGCTAGAAGGTGGTTAAGTTGGGAAATAAATCTAGGTATATCTGGTTCTAGAACCTGGATACTTTCTGCTGTACCATGCTGCCTCCTTGGAGTGAGAGGGTATAAAAATCAATTTATAATTATTTTTTATATCTTGAGTTTCTGGAAGTCACACTGATCTTTGAATGCTAGGACAATGAATATTCTTGTGGCAATTTCAAGTAGCAGTTTCTGTGAATACTGGGTGATAGACAAGCAACCTATACTTATACCCATCCAAGGAGAAAATCATAGCATATACTCTAGTTTGTCTACTTCCTATGGGATAGAGTCTGTTTATTTTGGCTTGTCTAGTTACAATTCCAAAAATGAACTGGCTCTGTTCCAAAAGCTCCCGGCACATCTGTCTGTCTTCTATTCCTACTCAGTCATTTTTAGAATTAGACCACTCTCCCTTACTTCCTGGTGATGAAACTGTCCTAGCCAACCCCAGACTCTGTGTTCTCTATATTACAACAAATTGCCTATGCCATAAGAAATGGTTAGGACAGGCATCTGAGTAGACTTTCGTTATTAATGAAATCTTCCAAGATTGGAAGTAATCCCTATTCAAAGGAGTTACAGGATAAACTCTTAATGATCCTTACTCCACTTTATGGAGCCCAGTGTGGAGTTTCTGGGAGTATTTATCAGATTCCAAAACTGACTAGAGGTTTCCAAAACTCACTACAGTGAAGAATTAATTCCAATTTCTGGAATGAATTCCTTAATGATGAATAAAGGCTAACATATCTCTGAAGATTTACACATTGCCATTATAAACTCAACAACTAAATTATCTAGGATTCACATCCTGGTTCTTCTAGTGATAGCTATGTGTGTGACCTTAGGAAAATTCTTCCATCTCATTTCTTCAGTTTCTTCACATGTAAAACAAGGATGAGAATCCCTATGTTACATGACAGTTGCCAAGAGTTAAATGATTAACCAAATTATGCAAAGTTCTTATACTGCTTGGCACATGGTAGGTGTATAATTATATGGAATAAATGTAAAGTATTTTAGTCAACTTTTATTATGAATCTTTTCTTCATTTTTACCATGATCTGATTTTTCTCACAAAGACCTTCCCACATCATTACATTAGTAAGAAGCCTGTACTGTCTAATGCTGAGTAAGATTACATTTCAAATTGAAGGCCTTTCTACATTCACTGCACCTGAAAGATTCTTTTTTTAAAAAAATTTTTCAATGTGTTTTATTTATTTCTGAGAGAGAGAGGTGAAGTGAGCAGGGGAGGGTCAGAGAGAGGGAGAAACAGAATCTGAAATAGGCTCCAGGGTCTGAGCTAGCTTTCTGCACAGAGCCCAACACAGGGCTCGAACCCACGAACCACGAGATCATGACCTGAGCCGAAGTCTGACGCTTAACCGACTGAGCCACCCAGGCGCCCCATGCACCTGGAAAATTCTTATTCACTATGGACCCACTGATGTCAAATAAGATTAAATCATACTAAAAGCATACTCACATTTTTAATGTACAGAGAAGACCTTGCTTTTACCAATCATTTGACAATAGATAAGGCTTACCTTCTAATTGAAGGCTTATTCATTACGATATAGTTTTTTTTCTCTACTATGAATTTACAGGTGATAAATAAAGATCTCCTTCCATCTCTAGTATAAATTTTCTGATGTTCAATAAGCACTAATATCACCAAAATCCCTTTCCCACATTCATTACATACCATAAGGTTTCTTTGCACTGTCCATTCTTTTATACTTAGTAAGGTCTGAGCTTGATCTGCAAGCCTTCCCACAGGCATTGCAAGTATAGAGTTCTTTTCCCCTATGAACTCTCCTAGGCTTAAAAAAAAAAAGTATGAGCTTGTCCTGAAGTCTTTCCTATAGTCATTACATTCATAGGGTTTCTCTCCACTATGCACTTTCATATTATTGAAAAAGTCTGATTACCAACTGCTTTGTCTTACACTGGGAAAGTCTTCCTACCCTATGAAATCTCTGGTGTTAAAACAGAATTAAATTTTGCCTGAAGGCTTCCCCATGTTTTCATAGCCATATGAATAAATTCTCAGTTGTGAATCCTCAGATGTCAAATAAGCCTGGCACCATGACAAAAAATTTATATACTCATTACCTTCACAGGGTTTCTCTCTACTATGGGTACTCTGAGGCATCGACCTTGAACACTGACAAAAGGCTTTTAGACATTAATCATACATGTAGGGCTTCTCCCTGTTGAAAAGTTTCCAGAGTCTCACAAATTCTAAAACCTTTGCAGTTATAGTCCTATAAACCATACCTCTATGATCTTTCTCCTAGGGTTTTCCTCATATAAAAACACCGAGCTCAGTCTTTCCTCAGTCAATGCACTCAAATTCTTTCTCTTTGATAGGATTATTTTTATAAGTGGCAGTACTGTACCTGCAACAGATTTCCCCAGAAAAAAAATGAATGTTAGTTTCTTCCCTGCCAAACTTTCTTGCAGCTATGCCATCACATGCTAAGTCTCCACAGTAGAGACTCTGACAAACTGACCTTGGATTTTAGATCTATAACATTCTTTAGAATTTTGACTTTTTCTGAAATTTCCCTCTTTTTTTAATTTTTAAAAAAGTTTTATTTGTTTCTGAGAGAGAGAGACAGTGTGAGCAGGAGAGGAGACACAGAATCTAAAGCAGGCTCCAGGCTCTGAGCTGGCTGTCAGCACAGACCCCGAGGCAGGGCTTGAACCCACGAACTGTGAGCTCATGACCTGAGCCGAAGTCGGACACTTAACCGACTGAGCCACCCAGGCACCCCTGAAATTTCTCTCTTTAAATGAGATACTATTCATCAAAATCTCATCAACTAAATAGGCCCACATACAGAAACGGGCAAAGAATATGAGTAAACCATTCACAAAAAAATGCAAATAGGTACTAAATACACTAAATAGCCCACCTGGAAAAAAACGGACACTTTTCTGCCTCTACAGTTACAACAATAATGAGAATAATTACCATAACTCTCTACCAAGTACATACCAACTTTACTATCAAGTACATACACTTCACCAAAATATATTACCTATATTTCACATGGAAACCTTGAGAGAGAGATAGGTATTATTATTCAAATTGTACGCATGAAGAAAACTGATGTCAGAGAGAACTGACTTACCCAATATTTTAGAGTTACTAAGTAGGGGAACTGAGTGTCCATTCAAATGTGTCTGGCTCCAAAGCTCCTGTGTTTTCCACCTTGTCAAGGTGTCTTGTGGGCATTCACCAACCAAAATTCCAAAACTACCCTAACACTACCTAACAAAACTATAAGCTCTCAAGCTCCTACCTGTCTCATTCTCCTTTCTTTGCTCACCTAAGAGAATTTCTTCCTGGATCCCTTTGTCTTTAGCTTTTTCCAAATTCAGCTGGGAATGCATTTTGGTCTTTCGAGGTGGAAACTCCTGCAGTTGAAAAGGAAATAAAACTTTGTGGTTAAAGCTGGGGTACTGAATGTCCCTAAATTCAGTTCTGAAAGGCACAGGGTAGGTGGTAGAAGAGGGTCTCTTATATATTAAGATGTCTCAGAAATAGGCATGGATCTCTGAAAGAGACACAGAAATGCATGTGTTTCCCAGGAGCAAGAGAGAAGGCTCTGACCTTGAGGGATTAAGATTATGAGTAAGAAAAACACACTGAGACATTTACTCCCCTCCTAGAAGAAAAACATCCCACATTCCAGGAACAAAAACCAATGGAATCCAAAGGATGCCAGTGCATTGAATGGGTCAAGCACACAGGCTTCAGGGTTGGACAGAGCTGGGCTCATATTCTAATATTACTACTTACTTGCTATGTGACCTTAGGCAAGTATATTTACTTTTCTTAGTAGTGGATGTTTCCTTTATAAAATAAAGAAAAGAAAACCTATAAGGTAATGAGAAGTTCTGATCCTAAACCTTATCTCAAAGAATATGTAAGAAAAAGTTGTAGGAAATTTTTCTAATTCTGGTAATTGCCCATGAGGTAGTTTGGACAAACCCTCAAGCTGAAAACAAAACAAAACAAAATCTTAATGAAAAAGTAACATCTACTTAAAAACAATAAAAATACAGGGCAATAAAAATATGGAAACATCAGGGCAACAGCAGGGGGAAAGGGGAATCTAGAGAAATAGATATGCAGGGAGGCAATTTCTGTCCTGAGGGCATTTGTCTATCCCCCCAAAATTTTAACTTTCATTTTAGTTGTTTCAAAGACAAAGGAAACAGATTAAAGTCCAGAACTACACAGAGAGGAAAACTAACAGAAGACTCTTCCTTAATAAGCCGGAACCTCAAAGGGCTCCATTCTCAAGGGGTGGATGAATGGAAGCAGGTCATTTTGCAGCTTAGGCTAAATTATGTGGCTTGCCCTGGGGATCCTTGAGTCTTGAATTTGATAAAGAAGCAAAACAGCAGGATCAGCTGATAATAAAAAAGACTTAAACACTGGGGTTAGCAGACACAAACTATAAGATACCTATTTTCCTACAGATAAAGAAGTAAATATCAAACTTGAAGATATTTCCAAGTGTCAGGAAACTATAAGAAGTGGTATATCACAATTAAACCTAATCAAACTTTTTGAAGAAAATAACAGTGTTTCAAGTGAAAACCCCAAGGAATAGGATGAATCAACAGATTAGAAAATAAATTTGTGAAAATTATTAGAGTACAGTACAAAAAGACAAAAAGGCAGAAGGTACAGAAAATATTAAAGACTCAAACTGCTCTGGTGTCAGGGCCTTGTAAAAGTGATCACATTGAATCTTAACTACTTTATAAGGCACAAAGCATAGAATTTCATTGATAACAAATGAACTTTTTTCAGCCCTTTCTCCATTTCCATATGCAAATTTGGGCTCCAGACTTGCTTTTTACTTAAAATTAGTTAATGGAATTCCAGAGCCTAACTTTACAAATACAAATCTTTACAACAACAAAAGGAAACTCAGAGAGATGAAAGCTCTGTACTCTTTCCTTGCTTCACCTTTATTTCAAATAATCTAAATTTAAAAAATGTTAAATTGAGAATTTTAACAAGAATGTCAATCAGCTCTCTTTTACAAAATGGAGACTTATGAATAATCATAATTGCTGCCAACTAGTTCTATTCTTTGTTAATAGAATTTTTTTCCTTGGAAGTACTATTTAGACATTTTGTAGGACTCCCACAACTTTAGAAATTGATGCTTTGTTCAATGAAAATAACTCACAAAAGAAATGTGTAACTTTAACTATGTATCTTACTTGTTAACTCATTGACCAGGTGTAGTAGACAGAATAATAGCCTTCACAAGATGTTCTGATCCTGTGAATATGTTACCTTACATGGCAAATGGGACTTTGCATTAAGTGATCAAGGATCTTAAGATGAAGAAGTTATCCTGGATTATCCTAGTGGGCTCACTGTAATGACAGGAGTCCTTACAAGAAGCAGGAGGATCAAAGTCAGAGAAGGAGATAGAATAGTGGAAGTAGAAAGTCCTCTGACTTTCAAAGAAGTTGAAGATGCTATACTGTTGTATCTGAAGAGAGAGAAAAGGACCATGAACAAAAGAACTCAGGTGGCCTCTAGTAGTTGAAAAAGACAAGGAAATAGATTCTCCCTGAGAGCCTCTTGAGGGAACTCAACCCTGCCAACAACCTTGATTTTAGGACTGCTGATCTCCTGAACTGTTAAGATAATAAATTTGTTTAATATTTATGTTTGTCATAATTTATTACAGCAGCAATAGAAAACTAATATAACCTGTTCATAAAGTTGTAATTCCAATCGCTATATTTGGAAATAGATTAATATTGCTAAGGTCATTCTGACAAATTAGAAAGGATCAGTGGCACTTTCTTATTCACCCACAGGCATGGATTAACAAATATAAACCCCCCAACTCTGCAGGACTCACTATATAACAAATAATTTGAAAGAATGTATTTTTTTTAAATTAATAGTGTCATGATTTTTGTTTCACCAGTGAGAAAAATGAAACTCTGAGAAGCAACTTAACTAAGAATAATGTGCAAAGACCTAGGATTCAAGTCCCTCTCAATGTCAACGAAGTCCAATATTTTTCCACTATATCTTGCTGCCCCTCAAACTGCTTGGAGTGTGTTGGAGAGAGCAATGCATTCAAATGTATTCCTCAAATGATCCACAGTGGCACAAAGGCCCACGTTTGTGAGATTCTCTACCTTCTTTGCTTTAATTCCATGTTCATAGTAAACAACAAGCTGTTTTCTTAGTTTGACTTCCCAACTATCCTAGTATTAGAACTGACATGCCCTGGAGAGAAGACCTGAGTGTTCTGGTCACTAGAAAGTATGTATTAGTGTAAGATGGGTGTGCTTTTCATTTTATATCTATTTTAGTCTCAGCACATTAATTTGTATATGTTTGTCTATCACCAAGTTTCATTTCAGCATTTCACCAAATCCTGGACTGCAGTCAATTAACTGAATTATCACCACCCTACCGGCTCTTCTATTAAGTTCTGTTGGAATAACCAAATACAGGTAATTTCCCTTTTTTGATAACTTCAACAGTATCTATACATAAAACACCACTATTTAGAATATGAAGCCTCAGAGATGCTTCAGTCAAAGTTGTTTCAGAAAAGAAATTCTATTTTATTCTATACAGAATGATATCAGTCTTTGGAAGTACAAGGATTGAAAGGGAGAAAAAAATTACAATCATTCACAAATTACATTAACAAGCCAAAACCACTTTGTGATAATTCATTGAGCTATATAGTTATGATTTATGTACTTTTAAGTATGTTTTATATAAAGTTTTTATAAAACTCAAGAAAACCTATAAACAACAATTGGACCTGAGAAAGAAGTAAGCAAGGTGAAAGGATCTAAGAATCAAGCACTCCCATACACCAGTCACATTCAATTATAAAATGTAATTTAAAAATATTAGTGAGAGCAACAAAAGCTTATCAGGGACACAGAAATATTTCTAACAAAACAGGCATGAGACCCTTATAGAGAAAACTATAAAACATTCTTTCAAAGACATTAAAAAATACCTAGATAAATGGAGATGAACCACCTTCATTGTTGTAAAGATACAACCAAATCTATATATCTATATATAGAAAGAAGTTCTAGGGGTGCCCGGGTGGCTCAGTCGGTTAAGCATCCAACTTCAGCTCAGGTCATGATCTCACTGTTCATGGGTTGAAGCCCCACATCAGGCTCTGTGCTGACAGCTCATAGCCTAGAGCCTGTTTCGGATTCTGTGCCTCCCTCTCTCTCTCTGATCCTCTCCCGCTCACGCCTCTCTCTCTCTCTCTCTCAGAAATAAATAAAACATTAAAATTTTTTTAAAAATAAGAAGTTCTAATAAAACTTTCAATGTTTCTTAAAGACCATGTTAAGCTTACCTTAAAATTCATATGGAAAAGTAACGGGCAAAAAATTTACTTTTGAGGATGAGGAATAAGGAAAAGGGTCTTTCCCTACCACATGCATTACAAAGTTATAGTAATTAACAGTGTAGAACTAGTATAGATATAGACAAATAGACCGATGGAACAGAATAGAAAGCCTAAAAGCAGACACATACATCTATTACAATTTGGTGTAAATCTTTGGAGAAATAATAGACTATTAAGTAAATAATCCTGGAACCACTCATAAATCATTAAAAAAATTAAGTATGTTCTCTACATCACAAAAATAAAATTCCAAGTGGATCATAAAACTGTTAAAATAAAATTATAAAAGTTTTACAGGGGAATATAGTAGAATACCTTTATGAAATCAAGGTAAGAAAGAATGCCTTAAACAAGATGAAAACATGGCATATGTAGAAAATAATTTCATGGCATACTGAGGAAAGTGGAAGAGACTGCTCTTTCATGAGGGCTAAGGTTATCAATATTACATCATGAATTTAACCACTTATGAAAATATTCATTTCTACTTGATCCTTAGCTCTATTACACCAGAGTGACCTCTCAAATGCCCATTTCTTCAGGTACTTCCCAAGCTCAAGGCTAGATGGAATACCCAGGCAGCTACTATACATGGTATAATGACCACTTGCTCTCTGGTCCCCACACTCAGACAATTCTTATCCACTGCCAGATTAATGGCTATTTCTATGTAGAATTAAGTTCTTAACCTGGTGCCTTCCAGGAGACCTTTTCTGAGCCTCTACGATGGGTTAGAGGACCCTCCTCCTCCATGTTTCTACTGAAAGTACCACATCCTGGTCTCCCCTCCATCATAACAATGTCTGTGTCTATCTCATCCACTAGAGTCAGTAGAAAATACATCCAATTTAACTATGTCCTCATTATCCAGAAGAGTCTAGACCACTACATTTTTGCTTACTTATTTGATTAATTGATTAGTGGTCTATCTAATTTTTTAAGACTTCTACTCTATCTTTCCCACTAGTGTCCTAGCACTTCTGACATTCTCAGGCTGTGTATGTTTCCCCTCTCACCTTCTTTGACTTCCCCCTTTATTCATCCACACTTGTCTGCCAGGACCTGGGAAAATATTTTCCTGATAACCAAGAAGGCAAACAGAGGGCATGAAAAGTAGTGAGCTATGCCCATTTCCGCTTGAAGCTATCATTTCACTGTTCTCCTTCCCACCTGGAATCTTTCCTTTGTGACCTCTATAATCCCCCTCCTATAAAAAGAAGCTTACCTATACCCTTCAGTGATTTTTAGAACACCCCCTTCTCCTAGCCATAGATGAGATAGTTCTCTCATAAGCCTGCTGATTCTCCCACACCCCTGGTCCCAACATTCCCAATTGGTAAACCACAGCACACTAGTATTATAAACTTGTTAGTAACATACTATTCAAGCAGTATCTGTGAGACGGGCATCCTGAGGTAGGCTGCCATGTGATACAGAGCAGAGCACAACATGTAAAAGGTAACAAAGTTCGTGTGGTGCCCAGATGATAATAATAATTAAAAAAAAAAAGATGACATGTTTTCTAGAATGTCTTTACCTTGCAAATAGGTGAGGGACTGTAGTCAAAGCATTAAACTGCTTGACACAGCCAAAGGATGAAAGATATCAAGTGAAGAGCTACAACAAGCATGCCACTGTTTTCAATGACATATCTTGAAAGTTCATATTCTCAACACACAGAAAGAAAGCAAAAACAGTAACAGTAGTAAAAAGTAAAGAAACAGCAAACTAAAATATGAAATGAGCATCTCCTAATGGTAAATATGCTAATATGTTAATTTTAGTGAAATAACTAAAAATACAGTCAGATCCAAGAAGTATATTAAATACTAATTGTAATTAAACTTTAGAATTGTTATTCCACTATTTATTTCAAAAATCAATAATGCATATGTATAATATGCCACATCTTCACATAGAACATTTTGTCAATTTTCTATAAGTTGTTAAAACTCATAATTTTTAATCACTACAGGTACGTCCACAAAACCTTGAAACTCTGGGAAAGAAATAAACAAGTCAGAGCCCTTCTTAAGGAAAAGGCTACCTAACAGACAGACTCTGGGACAAAAAGAACAAGGAGGGAGCTGGCTAAATAGCTAGATAGTTGTTCAAGGACCCTCCAAAGACACAGGGTCATCTAAGCCATTACACCTGTCTTTATATTCTGCCATCCACAGATGCTGGTTATCTCTGACAATAACTTCCTGGTTCTGATTCTTGACCCTGGAGTTTGAAGAAGAGGCAACTGACTCAGAGTCCCCCTACACAACCTCTGGCTAATTGTTTAGATCAACTGTTTGGACCTCCTTCCGAAGGAGGAGCGTTGCAGGATAACAATCAATCCTCCTTCATTCTCAAATGGCCTCACATGCAATTTTGGGGCCTAATTCTTGGACCTTAACATTCTAGGAAAGATAAGACCAAACCAACGTTCTCCTATGGAAGCCTCCTGAAGCAGCTAAGTGCAACTGTTCAGGAGAAATGTGAAACAGTAACCAAGTTCCTCATATTCACAGCAAATGGCAGGTCCTGGCTACCCCTGATCATCTCCAAGCCACAGTTTTCTGGCCTTTTCAAAACTGTGGGGGAGAAAAAAACCAAAGTATAAATTCACATACATCTCAAAGTCAAACCTGGTGCAATCCTTTTGGAATTCAGTTTTCCACTATCTAATGAAGTTGAAGGGATGCATAAGCTATTACCAAGTAATCTGTCTGCCAGATACTATATCTTAGAGAATACACATGTGCAACAGATGTGCACAAAAATGTTCTTAGCAGCACTATTCACAATAACCAAAAACAGAAGGCAATCCAAATGTTCATAAACAGTAAAATGTAAAAATAGGTATATATGCACACACATGTCTATACATAGGCAAAGAAGTGATTACCATAAAAGTCAAGTCAGGATAAATGATTACCTCTGGGAGAGAGAGAGAATTAAGAATGGAAGCTTCTGGATAATCTGCAATGTTCTATTTTAGTTTTGAAAGTTTTTTTTTATGGGTGTTTATAATTATTCATCTTATTATTTTTTAAAATGTTTATTCTTGAGAAAGTGCAAGTAGGGGAGAGGCAAAGAGAGGGAGACAGAAGAACCAAAGTGGGCTCTCCACTGACTGACAGCAGTGAGCCCAATGTGGGGCTCGAATCCATGAACCACAAGACCATGAATGGGCCGAACTTGGACGTTCAACTGACTGAGCCATCCAAGTTCCCTTATAATTATTTACTTTAGTGCACATTTATGTTTTATGCACCTTTCAGTAATTTTGTTATACTGCACAATTTAAGGAATATTTTTTTAAAGGAAGAATCCAAGGCCTTCCATAGGGCTCCCATTTTTCTTTAAGTTTTTATTTATTTCTGAGAGAGAGACACACACACAGAGAGACAGAGAGACAGAGAAAGAGAGAGAGAGAGAGAGAGAGTGTAAGCAGGGGAGGGTCAGAGAGAGAGGGAGACACAGAATCTGAAACAGGCTCCAGGCTCTGAGCTGGCTGTCAGCACAGAGCTATGGGACTCCCTTAAAGCGTTATGTTCTCAACCTTTCTGAGATGAGGAACATTATATAGAAAGCATCTACCTCTCTCTGTAAAAGCTATGGGGATTGGCTATCCCTATTCATTTGCAATAGGAGTTTTGGAAACACACACCTGGGCAAGCCAGGGTCCTACCAGCAGTATCATTTCCCTTAAAGTTGCTAAGCGCAGTTGTTCAAGTCTCTCCAAGAATAGAAATCAATATAGAGTGGTATCTTAGCTCCCCTTACATTCAAGATTTTACCACCAGTCCTTTCCTGGCACCTAACCCCGGTAATACAAAAGGCAAAGACAGAGACAAGGACATAAGTGAAACAAATAAAGCCAGGGCCATCCAAGGGATCTACTACTAAGCTGGTTAAGAGCAACATCTCATGCTAGCCATTGCTGCTTCCATTCCCTAAATCTTCCTCCCTGCTGGCCCCTTTATTTCTATGCCATCTGTCTCTCAGTTATACTCACCCCTTCCACAAAATACAGCATCTTCCTTGTCTGCCTCTCAACTCTTCAACACTTTATCTTCCCCAGTATCTTTAATGATCCCATGTCTGATTTGTCCATCACCCCAGCTTCACAGTTCTTTGACCTCTTCTATTCCAACTCACCTACCCACTGAACTTTGTCATCATCCAGAAATACTTTTCCTCTGAAATCTCAAACTCCAATAATCTACTCTGACCACAATTTCTTGTCTTCCATATCAACTTTTACTCTTTGAGCTTTAAAATTCCTATACAACTTCTCCCATACTCAACCATATATTCACACATCTTCTCTTTCTCTGGATCCATAGAATTAATCTTCCTGAGAATATACTTTTCCTTGATGAGATTAGATCCCATGGTCTTATAACCTGAACAAATCTTATCAGTAACCTCAACAACTTACTTATTTAGCCAGTCAGTCATCTCTGCCATAGTCACAAGTCTAAAATCAAGCCCAATTTATTGGGATGAGCACTGGGTGTTGTATGTAAGCCAAATCTGACAATAAATTATATTCATAAAAAATCATAAAATGCAAAAAAATAAAAATAAAATAAATAAAACCGAGCCCAATGTTTGCCTTCCTTGCTCCTACTTCTTGGCAGCTGAACATAACTGGAAAAAAAAAAAAGAAAAAAAACTAAACACACTTCATTTCCAGCCTAGATAGGTTCAATATTGCCTATTAATCTTTTTTCATTGAGTAAAGAAGGCTGTAACTTTCTCCTCTTTCCTCTGGCCCTGGCCATCCCCTCTCACACTCTAGAATGCCCTCACTACCTTATTCACAGAGAATATAGGGACACCAAGAAAGAAATTCCCTGTTTTGCCTTTCCCAAACTTCAAAACATCCCTTTCTGATTCTTCTTAACTCCAACATCAGAAGTGGTTCCCCTTCTCATGTTCATGGCTGGTACTTCATATGTTCTTGACACATCTTTTCCACATTTTGCTTCTCCAGTTATTTCCTTTCTCTCATATTATTTCTAACCTCTGTTTTTATCAGCTCCTCCCCTGTAGAAAATATAAACGTGTTCAAATCTCTCTTCCTAAAAATATACATGTACTACCTCTTATCTATTCTACTTTTCACAAACAGGATCTTTGACACCAGAGTCTACACTCATTTGATCAACACTTTCACCAATTACATTATTAGTCCTCTGCACATTAGCCTTCACTAACTCTAATCCATACATGCTCACTGCCCTCATTTCCCCTAAGTCCCTAATCTAACAGACCCCTCTGAATCTATATCTTACATAATCATTAGACAAATTTCATGTTTTATATTTAAAAAGGTTTAAGACAGTAGTCTTAAAAGACAAATGCAATACATGTTCATTAGTATACAACCATGCTTGGCACACAGAAGCACATAAAAGGAGATGAGTATCTTCAATTATCATTCCACTCTGCCAGAGATAACTGTTAGGGGTACATTCCAATCTCTGGGAGAAGCTGAGCAATCATCTCACTTCTCCTCACACCCTTAAATCCCAGGGAGAAGAGGAAGAAGAGGAATTCTCAAATTACTCATGTGGTCCTCAGTGCCAACCGGTGGAAATTTGAAGAGGAAGAATACAATAAACAAAAGTTCTGGTGTGGCCTGTTAAAAGAATAGTAAGGTTATAAACACTATTTTGATAAGTGTCAAGACTATTGTAATAGGGAAGGGAAAATGGACTCTACTCTGAATTAAATAAGGACAGTTGGAAATCTATAGCCAAGGAGTATATGGGGGGGGGGCGCGGGGGGTGGGAGGTCAATGGATAGAAAATTAAGAGGAGACATAAGGATAGGGGGATTCTTGCTAAACAGACTTAGAAATCTTGCTGAAAGCAAAGTAGGATGATCACATATCAAAGGTTGGGGGGAGTCTCAATAAATTGATTCAGCAGGATACTTTCTTTACTTTTTTTTTACACTTATTTATTGTTGAGAGACAAAGAGAGACAGAGCATGAGTGGGGGAGGGGCAGAGAGAGAAGGAGACACAGAATCCGAAACAGGCTCTAGGCTCTGGGCTAGCTGTCAGCACAGACCCCAACACAGGGCTCAAACCCACAAACCACGAGATCATGACCTGAGCCACCCAGGCGCCCCTCAGCAGGAAACCTTCTAAAACTGGACCAGACAGGCCAAAGACAATGCCCAAGGATGGGATCTAGTTGAAAAGAGGGCTCCAAGGAGCATGACTCACATTTGGTCAAGGAGGGAGTGCTTATTAGCCCTTTTTCACTCTTCAGTTTCCCTTGGGCAATACTTCTTTACTGAAATATTGTTTTAGTCCTGTTCCAATGGGACGGCGCCTAGATCTGTATGCATATATAGCTATATACATGTGTATGCACAGGCCTATTTTATATACATATGTCACATATATTATATTATCATATACATAAAATGTCATGTTACACTACACCCTACATGTGTGTATATATATATTATGGATTATAACAGATTATAGTATATGTAATAAATATACACACAACTTTCCTATACACTACACACACACACAGAGAATGCAGTGTAACATGATATTATCTCTCTCCTGGACCACTACATCTCTCCCTCTTTACCATTCTCCTACAGTCCCACTCCCATCCACTCACCCAGTACATCATCAGCACATCACAAAGAGAATTGTATATCTCATCTGCTTAAGACAATTCCATTGCTTCTTTTTCATAGGCTTCAGAGTGTAATCCGAGTTCTCGGACTTAACTTTTGGGGCTCTCAACATCCTGGCCTCTATCTATGTCTCCAGTTTCATTTCTCCTCCTCTACATAAAACTTATGTTCCAGTTATAACCAACCACACATATGCCTTTCTTTGAATATATCAAGATCTCCTCTATCTCTTTCCAGTTTCCTCTGACTAGAGCACCCTTCATAGCTCTTCTACCTTCATACTTCATTTATTCATCCAGTATCAAGCATTATTTTCCTTTCCAAAGCATTTTCAGATGCCCCTTCTGTGCTCCCCCACAGCTTATTACTTGCCCACACTTGCATACTATGCCCACTATAGTGATTACCATACTCTTTAGACACTGTCTGTTCATTTACTCATACCCCCATTATAATGAATGTTCATCAAGGACAGGAAACAAGTCAGATTTACCTTTACATCCCCTGTGTAAGATCAGATACATCGTAGTGTGGTCTACAAATTTTTACTGAAATAATGACTATATAAACAAGGAAAGACATGCTTAGCTAGTTATCAATGGAATGCTGGTGGAGTCATTCACTTGTATTCAAAATAGTAAGGAAAAGGGCACAACAAAAGGCCACATAGCATCACTAAAAAAAAAAAAAAATAGTAATAATCCCCTGAGCCAAATATCTTGGTTTCTAAGTACTCAAGGAATACATGGCTCCTTGCAAAATGGCTGATGCCAGGACTGGGGCAGGGAATGAGCCTAAAATATCTTGTGTCAGAAAGCAAGTAAGCTAAGATCTAATGAGATCATGTAAAGGATATAGGAAAAGTCTCCTAATATCTAAGACGACAGTTTGGGCATCGGAATGGATATATAAAATACATAAAAACCCATGAATTCCTAATAATATTAAAGAAAACAATGAAGTTCTCTAGGGAACCAACCCACTACTCTGATAAATGAAAAAAATCATTTAATCAGACCACACTTTTTAAGCTATTAATGAAGTAATGAATTTAGACAATTATCTTCAATGGCTGCTAAAACCAACAGGAGAAAGGTTGGTAAGACATGCTACAATGGAGTTGAGGCACCTGGGTGGCTCAGTCATTTAAGCATCTGACTTTGGCTCAGGTCTTGACCTCACAGTTTGTGAGTTGTAGCCCTGCTTTGGGCTCTGTGCTGACAGCTTGGAGTCTGGAGCCTACTTCGAATTCTGTGTCTCCCTCTCTCTCTGCCCCTTCCATGCTCATGTGGGCACACGCACCTGCTTTCTCTCTATCTAAAATAAATAAACATTTTTTTTTAAATTAAAAAAATGGAGAGATCAGGCTGACAACATCTGAAAACACAAATGAAAACCAGCATCAGTTAAAAAAGTTAAACCAGATATGATGAAATGCAACAGAAAGTGCATATCATTACTTGAAATAATTTCCCCTTAAAAAATAAGTCAGAGAAAGATGGATATCATATGATTTCACTCATATGTGGAATTTGAGAAACTTAACAGATGAACATAGGCGAAGGGGAGAAAAAATAAGATAAAAACAGAGAGGGAGGCAATTCACAGGAGACTCTTAAATACAAAGAACAAAGTGATGGTTGATGGGGGTGAGGGAATGGGTTAAATGGGCGATGGGCATTAAGGAGAGCACTTTTCCAGATGAGCACTGTGTTGTAGATAAGAGATTAATCACTGGGTTCTATTCCTGAAGCCAAGACTATACTGTATGTTAATTAACTTGAAAATAAAAAGCTACAAAAATTTGAAAAGGCAAAACAAAATACAAAAAAATTATAATTTAAACTGAACTTAATCTAGTTCTAAATGCCAGTGAACAGAAACATGCAGATGGGAAAACAAAATGAATACCACTTGAAGGAAGCAATCATCTAAATCCATTTGTCAATAGGATAAATAACTTAGTTTCTCTAACAAACCAATGGTCTTTAAAATGTGAATAGATTGACTATACAAGGTTTTAACAGAAAAAGATTAAGACAAATATATCTAGTGGCAATAAACAGTGGCCCTTGTTTAGATATAGATTCAACAAAGAAACTATAAAAAGACATTTTTTTAAATTTTTTTTTAATGTTTTATTTATTTCTAGGAGAGAGAGAGACAGCATGAGCAGGGGAGGGTCAGAGAGAGAGGGAGTCACAGATTGAAACAGGCTCCAGGCTCCGAGCCGGCAGTCAGCACAGAGCCCGACGCGGGGCTCGAACCCACGAACCGCGAGATCATGACCCAAGCGAAAGTCGGACACTCAACCGACCAAGCCACCCAGGCGCCCCTAAAAAGACATTTTTAAGACAATCATAGAAATTTGAATATGGACTGGGTATTACATAATATAAGGAATTACTCTTAATCTTATTAAGTGTAATGGCCTAGTGGTTACTTAATATAATGCACTTAAGAGTTAGAGATGTATAGTGAATTACTTACCTGTGTAATGACATTATGTCTGAGATTGCTTTAAAATACCCCAGTGAAGGGGCACCTTGGGTGGCTCAGTTGGTTAAGCATCCCACTCTTAGTTTTGGCTCAGGTCATAATTTCACAGTTTTGTGAATTTGAGCCCCACATCGGGCTCTGTTTGACAGTGTGGAGCCTCCTTGGGATTCTCTGTCTCCCTCCCTCTCTCTATACCCCTCCCTTGCTCATGCTGTCTCTCTCAAAATAAATAAACTTAAAAAAAATTTAAATACCCCAGTGAAAAAAGCGAGTGAGGAGAAAAGATCAAACACAACCAGCAAAATGGTATTAGTTGTTGAAGCTGAGAAATGAATACATGCTTGTTTATTTTATTATCTCCTACTTTAAATATATTTGAAAATTTCAGTAATAAACTTAAAAAGAAACCAATATTAGAGGTTCCAACTGACTCGTTCCAAACTGGAGTTTGAGCAACAAAAGAAATAATGACTACAATGGATTGAAAGGTGCTAAATATATAAATATCCACAAGTTCAACAAAATAGAGACAATGACAACAAAAAAAATCTCAAAAACTATAAATATACATTAATCTAGGTTGGGTGATGGTTTTAAATACCAGCTCTAAGACCTATATTCTGTATTTTATATTTAATAGGTCCCTCAGCAGGATTTCTTCCTCTCCCTATCTCTTTACTATTTGATTCTTACCTTTATTCCTTTGTATTTGATATGATACAGTGATAAGATCAAGGGATTTCATATTATAGAACTATGCGTTTGAATGTGAATGGCCTTTGAAGCTTTAAGATTGAACAAGTTTCTTAACCAAGTATAATTCCTTTCCTTTCCTGTAAAGTGGAAGAATATGTACATCATTACTCTTTTTTTGTTGTTGTTTTGATTAAGTTAAATAATATGTATACATTGCCTGATAAAAAATAGAACTTCAGTAAATGGTGTGTGTGTGTGTGTGTGTGTTTGTGTGTGTGTGTTTAAAGAAATACCAGCTATAAAAGGGTCATTGCGGGAAAAAAGAAATTTGAACATGGATTAGGTGTTAGATGATATTAGGATATTATTGTCAATTTTTCTTGGTGTCCCTATTATTAGGAGATGAACGCTGAGATATTTAGGGGTAAAGTGCCATGGTATTAAGTGGTATCTATATCAAAATGCCAAGAAGAATTTTTGTGGAAACTGACAAGCTGATTCTAAAGTGCAAATGGAAATTCAAAAGACCAATTTGGGATTATTGAAGAAAAAAACAAAATTGTAGGACCAAATGACTATATATAAGGCATATTACAAAATGACATTAATTATGACAGTGCTCCTTATACAAGAATAGAGAAGTAAACCAAACTGAACAGAATTCAGAAACAAGTCCACGCATATAACCTAATCATCTGATTTATGAAAAATATGATGCTATAGAAGGGAAAGAATGATCTTTTCAATAAGTGATATTGGGTTGATTGGATGTCCATTTTGATATACAAAAAAGGGAGAGGACCTTTACTCATACCCATTAACTCACACTGAAAACATACAAAAAATCAATTACAAATAAATTGTGAATACAAATGAGAGATTAAACAATAACACAACAAAGAAAAATGTCTTCATGACCTTGAAAAAGGCAAAGATTTCTTAACAAAACTAGCACTAGCCATAAGGAGGAAAAATTATAAAATTGAGACAGAGGTGTCTGGGTGGCTCAGTTGGTTAAGAGTTCAACTTCGGCTTAGGTCATAATCTCTTGGTTCATAAATTTGAGCCATGCGTCCGGCTCTGTGCTGACAGCTGGGAGCCTGGAGCCTGCTTCAGATTCTGTATCTCCCCCTCTCTCTGCCCTTCCATTACAGCTTGTGCTCTCTCTCGCTCTCTCTCTCTCTCTCTCTCTCAAAAATAAATTTTAAAAAAGTTAAAAAATTTAAAATAAAATAAAATTGAGATGGTTCATCAAAAGACACCCTTAAGAAACTGAAAATGCAAGCAACTGAGATCTGCAATAAATACATCTAACAAAATATTAACATTCTTAATGTAAAAAGATCTCAACAAATCAATAAGATAGTCTAGGAGAAAAAGTGGTCAAAGATTGAACAAGTATGTCATAAAAAAAAAATACCCAGGCCAACAAATATATGGGCAGATGCAAATTTATCATCAGATTTGCAAATTAAAACAATAAGATACCATTCATAACCACTAGAATAGCTACTTTTTTTTCCTTAAAGAGTAAATACAATGACAAGAGAAAGTAGAACTCTTAAAGATTTGTACTGAGAGTTTTATAGTACATGCATACTTCAGAGATCTTGTAGATTCAGTTCCAGACCACCACAATAAAATGAATATCACAATAAATCAAGAAAAATGAATATTTTGGTTTCCCAGTGGATATAAAAGTTATGTTTACACTCTACTGTACTCTATTAAGTATGCAATAACATTATGTCTAAAAATGTATATACTGTATTTAAAAATACTTTATTGCTAAAAAATGCTAACCATCATCTGAACTTTCAGAAAGTCATAATCACTAATCACACATCATTTTTAATAAATATAATAATAATGAAAAAGTTTAAAATATTGCAAGCATTACCAAAATGTAACAGAGACATGAAGTGAGCAAATCTTGCTAGAAAAATGGTGCCGAAAGACTTGTTTGACTCAGGATTGCCACAAACCTTCAATGTGTAAAAAACAGTATCTGCAAAGTGCAATAAAACAAGATATGCCTATATAGCCACTGTGGAAAACTAGCTGACAGCATCTACTAAAACTAATCATATGCATAACTTAATTCAGCAATTCTTCTCTTAGATATATGCCAACTGAAACATGTGCATATATCTCCAAAAATCATGTACTACAGTGTTCACAATACTATTTTATTTACAGGCACAAAATGGAAGCAAACAAAATGCCCATCTATTATGATATATTCAAACAACGGAATACATAGCAATGAGAATGAGGAATTACCACTGTGCCCAATAATATGGGTGAATCTCAAAAATAAAACCTTAAGCCAGAGGTCAGGCACAAAAAAGTTTACCATATTTTTATAAAGTTCAAAAACAGGCAAAATTATTAAATTATTAATTATTAAACAGTGATAGAAGCAAGGGTTGTGGCTAATTGGCAGTTTAGATGTGACTGGAAGGGGATACATTCAAGGGTTTTCAGATGCTAATCATATTCTATTTCTTAATTTGGATGCTGGTTACACATGTGTGTTTACACTGTGAAAATGCTTTGAGCCATATATTTTTAATACATGTACCTTTCTGTGTGTATTTAAGTTTACTTAAAAATAAAGCCTGCACTCATATGAGGAATTTAAGATACAAAACAGACAAACATAAGGGAAAGGAAGCAAAAATAATATAAAAGCAGGGAGGGGGACAAAACATAAGAGACTCTTAAATATAGAGAACAAACAGAGGGCTGCTGGAGGGGTTGTGGGAGGGGGCATGGGCTAAATGGGCAAGGGACATTAAGGAATCTACTCCTGAAATCATTGTTGCACTATTTGCTAACTAACTTGGATATAAATTTAAAAATAAAAAATAATAATAATAAAGCCTGCAAATCTCAAATGGTTCAACCAAATACATAGACCAGAAAATAAACACTTATGCTTTAATTCATAAAATGAATGGATGGATGGATGGTTGAGAGTGAGCAAGTGAGTGAGCAAGTGAGCTAATATAGCAAAAGGTAACAACTGCTGAATCTAAATTTAGAGTATCAAAGTATTCATTGTATTCTTTTTTCAATTTATGCTTGTTTAGATTTATTAAAAAATGATCATGTATAAAGAGTCACCACACCTCTCAGCTTTTTTTTTTTTTAATTTTTTTAATGTTTTATTTATTTCTAGGAGAGAGAGAGAGACAGTGTGAACAGGGGAGGGTCAGAGAGAGAGGGAGTCACAGACTGAAACAGGCTCCAGGCTCTGAGCTGGCAGTCAGCACAGAGCCCAACGCGGGGCTCGAACCCACGAACCACGAGATCATGACCCAAGCGAAAGTCGGACGCTTAACCGACTAAGCCACCCAGGCGCCCCTCAGCTCTTAATATTTATAATTAGGAAGTATTTCAAGCTCCTGATATAATCTGATTTATAAGAAAAATTTTTAAATGAAATTTCTATACCCAGATTATGTCTTATAATAAAATAATAAAATAGTCCGTATACTTTGTATTTCTCATTAATAAACAGAGAAACAGAGACAGACAAAAGACATAGAAAACCAGGCCAGGACTAATTGTCTCACAGACCTTACCTCCAATAACTAACTCCACCACCAAAATCAGGTTACTGTCCACCTCTGAGTCTTGGTTTTGTCATTAGTAAAATGACAATGATAGTGGTTTTGAACATTAGGGGGCCAACTATATTTAAAAGGTTGCCTATACAGACAGACAAGTATTAAATTCACTCCAATTTAACATATCAAACATTTATGGGCGATGTGTCATGAGCACACAGCAATAAGAGCACTAAGAAAGGTCAGCCAATATGTTGTATGATAGCACACAATCCGCCACAGAGGAAGATGTGAGGATGGATATAGAGATATCTTCCTAGAGGGGCTGACAATATACCTAACTGGATAGCAAGAAGCTAGCCAGGAGAAAAAGAATGAGAAATTTATATGGTTGTAATAGGTTATTTGAGTATGAAGAGTGTTGCATTAAAGCTATGCAGAAAAGTGACCACAGGCAAAGTGGGGGGGAAACTAAATGAACAACAAAGGCAGAGACACTGACATGGATATATCTGTTATTCTCACTAACATCTGTATAGTTTGTGCTCTCACTTCCTTTAAGTTTCTGCTCAAATGCTGCCTTACCAGGAAGGCCTTCCTAACCATCCTATTTAAAATAGTACATCCCCTCCTTATCACAACTTATTCATACTTATTATAGATCATTTACTGTCTGTTGATTATAGTTTTAAAACCTTTTTATTTTTTCCACTGTTGTAGTCTCAGTGCTTAACACTGTCTGACATGTAAAAGTTATTCAATAAAAAATTCTTGGATGAATAAATGATGGTTGGACAGTGGGTGGAAGCTGTATGACATTCAAATGCTATGTAATTATGATTTGAATAGAGAATACAGAGACATCAGCAATTCCCTTCACAAAAGTTCCTAAGTGTTTTGGTATCACAAAATCTCTGCCTCATCTTTTTATAAAAGAACTGAAAATTATACCTGGCCTAGAAAAAGAATTACCTCTTATTTTGGCAAGTGTACCTCTTATTTAGTTACAGAAGGGAGGAATAAATCACCTGTTCAAGGAGATCCTTGGTTAAATTCTTCTTTAGAGCCTGAAAAGCCCTGACCCTCATTGTAAGTTTAATGATCATTCCCCCTCTCTTAGGTAAAAAACTGAAATAATAGAGTGTGATTAACTAATGTTCTCACAAGACAAACATGACAAATGTAACAGAAAAATACATACGGGCTTGCACCAAATAGATAATCTTGCAAAGTTCTCAGGAAAACTTTGAAAAATCTGCCAGCTTGCTGTTCAATGTTGCTACCAGAGACCAGAAAAGGATTTGCATAATAAGCATAACTCAAATGAAAAAATAAACTTGTGATTGGATTTCATATCTATCAACGATTTCTGATCTATTACAAGTTCTAAAGGAGATAGGAAACCTTCCACCCTCAAGAGATGACACCGGGTTACAGGAAAATCCACTATGTTTACCCCTTTAAAATGTGAGGATTCAGCTTTATGCCAATTGTTTTAATGTTACGAGTAGATGTTTAAAAACCACTGCAGTATCTGATGTGTAATTTTGTTTAGAATACAAATAAACAATAATAATTTGAACAAGACCCGATTTCTCTTAGGGCTCTGAAATGTCTGCCACTGCTTGTTTTTAAGAAAAAAAAAAAAAAAAAAAACAGCGATGACCTTGAAATTGAAGTCACACCTGGTTTTGGAAAGTATATAGTTTAATGGCCTCTGCAGGAGGGGGACAAAATGGATCAGAAGCCTTGCGAGACAAGGGGAGTAAAGGTACTGGAGTTGAAGGAAAAGGAAGAACGTAGATTCAGAGTGGCAGAACTGGGTTGCAAAAGTTTTGAGGCTAAAGGGGGCGGGGAAGAGGGTGGGTGTAAGAGGTAGGAAAAGAATCTGTGGTATAGGGAGTGACTCAGGCTCGGAAAAATCAGGAAGAGGATCTGGGATAATGAGAGGTGAAGAATGACCAGCGGACAAAGGTCTACAAGAGTCAGAAAGGGGAGGGGATGACAGCCGGCCATCTTCGGAGTAAGGGAAAAAAGACTGGCGAACGGCACCATTAAGAGTCACAAACATTTTTCACACAATGTACTCTGGGGACGAATTCTTCGTTCCATCCTATGTTGAAGCAAGGAGGAAGGCTTTCCCAGGGTTTTTAAGGATTCACTTATCAGTCTTTTTCTTTACACTCACCTTGGCGAAGAAAGCCGCGACACAAAGATGGCGTGACCGGAAGTGTTATTTCCTTTCTTTGAGCTGAAGATTTAACTTCCATCGCCACGCCTCCCTAGGCAACTTCCTGTGCCACTCTAGCAAGCTCTTGGAATACTTTATCTCTTTGGTTCTCTCATCAGTCAGATCAGAAGGTTGTAACAAGCTGGGAGGGGGACTCGGTAACTTTACAAATCCCAGCTCTATTCATCCCAGGAACTGCAGTATTTAACCCCACGTATCCGATTTGTCGTCTCACGTTCCTAACTCTTAGTCCTTTAACTCTTGGATGTCAACAGTTACGTATTTGCTATACTGGTTTACTGTGTTCTGTCATACCATGTTGAAAAAAAGTTCATCTTTATTAGTGACATACTTTGATTTCAAGATTTTAAAAAAATCTTAAATCTGAATCATTTTTGTCTCTTTGGTATCCAAAGAGTTACATGCTGTACTAAAATTTCCAAACAAATAAAGGCAAGCTCATTTAGAAAGAATTCCTGTATGTTTATATGCCACCCCCCCCCCACCAAGAAAACGAAGAAAATTACAACTGACAAAAAGTTTCAATAATAAAAATAATCCTTACTCTGGTTAAAAGTTCAGTGTTTAATTACCTCTTGCCACTACCTCCAGAAAACTCTTCTGGGCCCCAAATCTGTACCCCAGTTCTCCTCTTTGGTGGGTATTTTCAGTCAATTCACAATTACATAGTAAGCATCCACCATGTCCCAAATACTATGTTACACACACTGACATTGGCAGTAGGAGCCCACAGTGTAAGGGCTAAAAGTGACATTTTAAAAATATAAAAAAGAACCTGCCATAAAATAGGTGATTATCAATGTTTGATGAATGAATAAATAACCAAAATGTGGTCAGGAGCAAACAGGTCCTTACTTCTGCTGGTATTTTTATAGTTCATTTCAACATGTTAACTCATATTTTGTCATTCAACCAGCAGATTCTGAACAACCACTCAGTGTAAGGTTCTGTTTCTGATAGTGCCCATCTAAGGAAGACTGAGACATAATCCTGTATTTCAAGGCCTTCCAAACTGTGGGGAAAATGAACACATAAACAACTACCAGCACTGTACTGTTACAAAATAATAGGTGGACACGCCAGTCAGAGTGGCTAAAATGAGCAAATCAGAGAACTCTAGATGCTGGCGAGGATGTGGAGAAACGGGCACCCTCCTACACTGTTGGTGGGAATGGAAACTGGTACAGCCCCTCTGGAAAACAGTGTGGAGGTTCCTCAGGAAACTAACATTAGAACTCCCCTATGACCCAGCAATAGCACTGCTAGGAATTTACCCAAGGGATACAGAAATGCTGAGGCATAGGAGCACATGTACCCCAATGTTCATAGCAGCACTCTCCACAATAGCTAAAACATGGAAAGAGCCTAAGTGTCCATCAACAGATGAATGGATCAAGAAGATGTGGTTTATCTATACCATGGAATACTACATGGCAATGAGAAACAGTGAAATCTGGCCATGTGTAGCAACATGGATGGACCTTGAGGGTGTTATGCTGAGCGAAATAAGTCAGGCAGAGAAGGACAAATATCATATGTTTGCACCTATAGGAGGATTAGGAGGAACTTGACGGAGGAACAAGGGGGAGAAGAAGGGCGGAAATGGTGGGGGAAAGGGAGAGAGGCAAACCATGAGAGACTCTTGAATGCTGACAAAAACTGAGGAATGATGGGTGTGGGGGGGGGGGGGGGATTGGCATGGAGGAGGGCACTTTGGGGATGAGCACTGAGTGTTATGTAGAAACTAATTTGACAATAAACTATTTGTAAAAAAAAAATAATAATAGGTGGAAGAGACAGTGTAGAAACTATGGCTATCCCATTGATTGGTGAATATTAAAAACCTGAAATATACCATATCTCCCAGAGGGTGCTAATAAAGACTTATTTAATGTTCAATAGTTTATTGAATGAATGAATGAATGAATGAAAGGGAAAATGGCAGTAGTATGAAGTATACTATGAAAGCAACAGTAGGGGCGCCTGGGTGGCTTGGTCGGTTGAGCGTCCGACTTTCGCTTAGGTCATGATCTCGCGATTCGTGGGTTCGAGCCCCGCGTCGGGCTCTGTGCTGCCAGCTCGGAGCCTGGAGCCTATTTCAGAGTCTGTGTCTCCCTCTCTCTCTGACCCTCCCCTGCTCACGCTGTCTCTCTCTCTCTCTCCTAGAAATAAATAAAAATATTAAAAAAAAAAAAGAAAGCAACAGTAATGAGAGACAAAGCTGAATGTAAGAAGAGACTAAAGAAAGAAAGACCTTGCAAGCCATGTCATCAAAAACAGAGTCACAGAATTTTAAAAGAAAGTACATAGTAATGCTTAAAACCAGAATATATAAAATGGGTTGTACTGTTGCAGCCTGGAGGCAGAGAGGTTGATTTAGAGAATATTGTAGTAACCGATGAATAAATACAGAAAATTAGAGGTTTATGCTGTTAATAACTAATGCATTTAGGAATTGTGCTGGAAAAATGAGCCAGTGGATTATCGCAAATCCGAAGGCATTGAACCTGATCATTTTTCCTTTACTTCATCCACATTCAAAATTTTGACAAATTCACAAAACAAATATTTTTTGAGCAGTTAATATACATCAGGCTTTGAGGATAGAACCATGACCAAAATGGACAAAAATTTCTGCCTTCACAGGAACCACATTCTTGTGCCAGATAATAAAATATTTAATAAAATACATTCCAGAAGGTGACAAGTACTATGAAGAAATAAAGCAAGTAAGTACGATACCAATGTACATGGGGGAAGGGGAAAAGAATGTCATTATGGAAAAGCTCACTGAAAAGGTGATATATGAATATTTATAGACTTCATCCACTTCTCTCAATCACCAAGATCACTTAGTTCAGACCCTCCACGTTTCTAACCAAATCCCAACTCCTTACCATGGTATACAAAAGCCTCAGTAGTCTAACTTGGTCTCTCTTTCTCTAGCCCCATCTCTCACCACTCAGCTTTTCCCACCTTAAGTCCAAGTTTCACCCAAGTGCTTTCAATTTGGAAAGTGCACTGAGATCTCAAATCTGTGTGCTTTCGAACCCTACTATATAATATTCACCTTTCATAGATCAGCTCGTATTTTATCTCTTTCATTAAACCTTGCTGACCCTTCCTTCAACTCCTTAACCCAAATCAGACAACTGTTCCTTTTCTCTGCTTCCATGTATCCTGTTCTTGTCACTTTATTTTATTGACCCAACAGACATTTGTTGGTCAACTACTGTGTGGTTGTTACTGTTCAAGACAGTAGAGATACATGCATAAACAAAGGAGTGGAAAAAATCCTCGCATTTTTGAAACTTACATTTTAGTGAAGAAGAAAAGCAATGAACAAAATAACATAATAAATATATTACTTATAAAGCTGTAGTTATCCATTCTAGGTGCTCATTAGAACCACATGCATTATTTTGTATATATCGTACATTATAATGAAGATATAAAGAATAATTTTAAACGGCTACTCAAAACTGACACTATATTATATACAATAAAACTTTTCATTTTGTACCTAGCCCCTAGCCACCTAGTGAGTTTCTTACTTATTCTTTCAAAGATGTTTTATACTTATACAAGCAAACACACACACACACACACACACACACACACACACGCATGCATGCACACACACAATTACATTTTTACCAAACAACAACATATAATACAAACTATTTTGCACCAGGAATTTTTTCTACTTAACTATATATGTAGGCATGTGTTTCACCTTGTTACATAAGGAGATTTGGTACTTCTTAAAATTACATATATTAAATTACTTTTTTGGCATAAACAATACTATGAGTATTAACACATGCATGGATTCATATAAAGACGCCACAGTTAAGATACGGAACAATCCCATAACTCCCAAAAGTCTCTATGATATATCATTTTCATCACAAAATCTTCCTTATTCACAAACTCTGACAAAGACTCTTGTTTTCTTTCAATCTAGTTTCTGCTTTTCTAATCTTTAAAAAAAATTTTAAGTTTATTTATTTATTTTGAGAGACAGAGAGAGTGAGCGGGGTAGGGGAAGAGAGAGAGGGAGGAAGACAATTCCAAGCAGGTTCCACACTGTCAACTGGAGCCTGATGCAAGGTTCCAACGCGGGAACTGTGAGATCATGACCTGAGGTAACAGGAGTTGGACACTTAACTGACTGAGCCACCCAGGCGTCCGTAGTTTTTTTTTTTTTCTAAAATGTCATATAAATGGAAGCGTAGAATAAGTAACCTTTTGAGACAGGCTTCTTTTACTTAGGACAACACTTATGAGATTAATCAAGTTGTTACATGTATCAATTGTTCATTAGTTTTTATTTCCGAATAGTATTTAATTGTATAGATGTATCACACATTGTTTATTTATTCACTAATTGAAACATTTGAGTAGTTTCCACTTTTGGAGAGAATGAATTAAGAGGCTATAACATTCACATACAAGTTTTTCTGTGAACATAAGTTTAAATTTTTAAAAATATTTATTTTTGAGACAGAGAGAGACACAGCACGAGATGGGGAGGGGCAGAGAGAGAGGGAAACACAGAATTTGAAACAGGCTCCAGGCTCTGAGCTGTCAGCATGGAGCCCGATGTGGGGCTTGAGCCCACGGACTGCAAGATCATGAACTAAGCCAAAGTCAGACGCTTAACCGACTGAGCCACCCAGGCGCCCCATGTGAACATAAGTTTTAATATCTAAAAAATGAAATGCCTAGGAGTAGGATTGCTCCTAAATGGTTATGGTATATGAGTGTTTAAAAGAAACTACCAAAATGTTTTCCAAAGTGGCTGAATCATTTTGCATTCCCATGTGAATTCTAATTGCTCCACGTCCTTGCCAGAACTTGGCATTCTTCATACTTTTTAAAAAGTTTTTATTTATTTAAGTAATCTCTACACCCAACATGGGGTTTGAACTCGAGATTTCGAGATCAGGAGTCACATGCTCTTCCAAATGAGCCAGCCAGATGTTCCTTCATAATTTTCTTAATGTTAGTTATTCGAATAAGTATGTGGTAGAATCTGTGGCTTTAGTATGCACACTATTTGTTAAAAGGACCTGCACCTTTGTAAAAAATCACTTTACCATATTTGTACTGGTCTATTTCTAAAGACTCTATTCTTTTCCACTGATCTATGTGTCATCCTTTCACCAATATGACACTGTAGTTTTAAAGTGAATCTTAATCTCGGGAAGTCTGGGTGGCTCAGTCAGTTAAGTGCCAACTTTTGGTTTCAGCTCAGGTCATATCTCACGGTTTGTAGGATTGAGCTTTGCGTTGGGATTTGTGCTGACACTGCAGAGCCTGTTTGAGATTCTGTCTCTTCCTTTCTCTCCTCCTGTCTCCCCGTACTCTCAAAATAAATGAATAAACTTAAAATTTTTTTAAATAAATGGAATCTTAATCTCAAGTAGTGTGATTCCTCCAAATATATTCCTCTTTTTCAAAATTGGCTTGGTTATTCTAATTCCTTTGATTTTTCCTATAAATTATGAAATCAGTTTTCCCAAAACTACAAAAAATCTTTGGTTTGGGTGGAAATTGTGTTAAATCTATGTTAATTGGGGGGTTTTGTTATATTACTACGTAGATTCTACAAATCAATGAATGTTATATGTCTTTCCATTTGTTTAGATCTCCCTAGATTTCGTGAATCAGCGCTTTATAGTTTTCAACATGCAGATCTTGTTTATTTTTTGTTAAATTCACACCTAATTGCTTCCTTATTTTGAGTTATCATAAATTGTATTTCTTCTTTTAAATTTCATGACTGGTTTATAGATATATGATAAATTTTCTGCATTGACTTGTATTCTGAATTTTTGTTGAACTCACTTGATATTTCTAAGGGTTTTTGTTTTCTAGATTTCTTGGGAATCTTAAAATGTTTTTAAATGTTTATTATTATTGAGACAGAGAGAAACACAGCATGAGTGGGGGAGGGACAGAGAGAGAGAAAGACACAGAATCTGAAATAGGCTCAAGGCTCTGATTTGCCAGCACAGAGCCCGACATGGGGCTCAAACCCATGAACCGTGAGATCATGACCTGAGCCAAAGTCGGACGCGCAACTGACTGAGCCACCCAGACGCCCCTTCTTGGAGAATTTTTTTGTGGACAATTATGTTGTCTGCAAGTATGGAAAGCTTTTTCCCCTTTCCAATTAGTATTAGTGCTATTTGTTTTTCATGAGTAATTGCACTGTTTAGGACTTCTACTACAATGCTGAATAGAAATGGTAAGAGGAATATCTTCGTTTTGTTCCAGAAAATAAAAGTAAAGAATTCAGCTTTTCATCATTAAGTAGAGCTTGAGTGGGTATAACATTGGGAAAAAATGGCCTTTAAAACATAAAAGTTTATTACAAATAAATAAAACCATTTCATAATTATAAGAATATATCCATCCGTAGGATATTAAAATTATAAACATAGTGCATATGTACTTAAAAATAGAGCTCCAAATTAACTGCAACCGAAAGTTACAGGATTGAAGAGACTTATAGAGAATTCAACAATAGTTGGAAACTTTAATACTCCACTTTCAGGAATGTATAGAACAAGAAAGCAGAAGATCAACAAGGAAATAGAAGATTTGAACTAAAATATAAAGAAACTAGGCTTAATAACTTCTATAATATACTCCCCTCCAACAAGGCAGAATATATATTCTTCTCAAGTGCACATAGAACATTCTCCAGGATAGACAATATGTTATGCTATAAAACAAACCTCAATAAATTGAAAATCAACAAAACAAGAAAATTGTTTCTCTGAAAAGACCAAGAAAATTCATAAATCTTTAGCTAAACTGACCAAAATAAGAAGATTCAAATTACTAAAATGAGTAATGAGAGAGTAGGCATTACTACTGACATTTAAAAACCAAAGAATATAAGAGAATAATATGAACATATAAGTGAAATGAACATATTCCTAGAAAGAAACAAATTACTGAAACAATTTCAAGAAGTGGAAAATTGAAGTAGACCTATAACACCTATAGAGATTCAATTTGTAATATAAAAAACTTCCCACAAGAAAAAGTCCATGTCCACATTTACTGATAAATTCTACCAAACTTTTAAGTAACCAATTACAATCAATACCAATTCTTTACAGATTGCTATAAAAAATAGAAGTGAAACATTTTCCAAATTCTGTAAGGCTGGTATTTTCCTACTAATAAAAACAGACAAAAGCATGACAAGAAAAGAAAACCACATACCTTTATGCCAAATTGCTCAATAAAATACTAACAAACCAAATCCACTGACATATATAAAGAATTATACTCCATGACATACTGGAATGTATTTTAGAAATGCAAAGTTGGTATAAAATCTGAAAATCTATTAAAGTAAGACACCATATCAATTCAATAAAAGACAAAACCACATAATCATCTGGACAGACAAAGAAAAAGCATTTGACAAAATTCAACATCCTTTCATGATTAAGAAAAAACAATTCAAACTAGGAATAGAATGTAACCTCCTGAACCTTACCTGATATTATACACAAAAATTAGCAAAAAGTGGATCATAGGCCTAAATATAAATGCTGAAGCTGTACAAATCTTAGAATATATAGGAGTAAATCTTTGTGACTATAAGTTAGGCAATGCACTCTTAGATATGATGGAAATGTCCAAACAACATCAAAGAACTAATAGGTAAAATTGGACTCACCAAAATTAAAACCTTTCATGCATCAATGGATACCATCAAGAAAGTGAAAAAAAAATACTCAAAATGGGAGAAAATGTTTGCAAATCATATATGTGATAAAGGACTTATATATGTAATATATAAAGAAATTGTACAACTCAAAAATAAAAAGACAACTCAACTTAGAAAAATGGGCAATGGATCTAAATGGACATTTCTCAAATGGCCAGTAAGTACATGAAAAGATGCTCAACATTATTAGCCACCAGGAAAATGTGTATCAAAGACATGAAGAAAGGAACTATAAATAAGACCCAGTCAGTCATTCAGACTGTCCACCAGCCCTACCCCAGGGACCCAAAGATTGAGTTTTAGGGAGAAGTTATCATAATAAAGCAGGATGAAAAACAAAAAGAACCATAACAGTTCCCTGAGGATGGGATCTCAGATAGTTCTGAGATAATCTTGATAAAGGGCAAGATAAGAAAACTTGGGGACATAAGAAACCTCCCTAGGTTCATTCAAAGCTATCTAGGTAGAATTTGGCAAGGGCTGAAGTTTCTGAAGACTAAATGAGAGCGGAACTAAAGAAATATTCTTTCTGAATTATTATTTTTTTCTCAGTTGCTAAGGTATGGAAAATATGAAATATTGGTAAGGGCAAACAAAAAACGATAAACCCAGAAAAGAATATCACTTATTTAAAAATAAAGTTTTTGACTTACCATGTAGACAAACAGGGAAAAAAAAAGAAAGAAAAGGAAAAAAAAAAACGATGAAAAGGAGGAAGCAATTATTTTTTCCACGGCATCATGTTGCTTTTCTTGATCAAAGTCATAATCATAATTTCATTAGCACCACTCACTTTTGCTACCGTCTATTGATATTCTACTATGTGATTGATAAACACCTGGTAACAGTGATATTGGGGTGAATTTCATTCTCAAACTGGGAAAGTCTGAATATTTATGCCCAGTATTTGGGGAAAGTAAGTGTTGGCGAGAACATGGAGAAAAGGGAAGCCTCTTGTGCTGTTGGTGGGAATGTAAATTGGCTCTACAACTATGGAAAATAGTATGAAGGTTCCTTGAATATTAGAAATAGAACTACCATATGATGCAACAATTCCACTGTTGGGTATTTATACAAAGGAAACACAATCACTAATTTGAAAAGATCTATGCATCCCTGTGTTCATTGCAGCACTATTTGTAAGATATACAAGCAACTTGGGGCACCTGGGTAGCTCAGTCATTTGAGCCTCCTACTTCGGCTCAGGTCATGATCTCACGGTTTGTGGGTTTGAGCCCTGCATCGGGCTCTGTGCTGACAGCTTGCTCAAAGCCTGGAGCCTACTTTGGAATCTGTGTCTCCTTCTCTCTCTCTCCCTCCCCCACTTGCTCTCTTTCTCTCAAAAATAAATAAATGTTAAAAAAAATTTTTTAAAGATATACAAGCAACTTAAGTGTCTATCAATGGAAGAATGGATAAGGAAGATGTGGTGCGTGCTCACGCGCGCGCACACGCGCACACAGACACACACACACACACACACAGGAATACTATTCAGCCATAAAAAAAGAAGGAAATCTTGCCTTTGTAACAACATGGATGGACCTTGAGGGAATTATGCTAAGTAAAATAAGCAGACAGAGAAAGACAAATGCCATATGATCCCACTTACAGTGGAATTTAAAACAAAACAAAAACCAAGCTCACAGACACAGAGAATAAACTGGTTGCCAGAGGCAGAGGGTAAGGGGTGGGCAAAATGGGTGAAGGGGGTCAAAAGGTACAAACTTCCAGTTATAAAATAAATAAGGTATGAGGATATAATTTAAGCCTGGTTACTATAGTTAGTAAAATGATGGATGTCAAATAGACCTGTGATCATTTCACAATATATATGTATACTGAATCACTATGCTGTACACCAGAAACTAATATAATGCTATATGTTAATTATATCTCAATGGAAAATAAAAAAAACCCACTCTATTCTTTAATGGTCATTTATTAAAAAATAGAGAATATTTGAAATGAGACTACTTCTAGAAGACAGGGATTGATAGTTGAAGTGTGGCAGCAATAAAATTATATGGCTTTATCCCAAATGTAGCAAAAGTTTCCTCGAGGTAAGAATGAAAGAACAAGGTAGATAGCTTCCAATAAAACAGAGCAATGGAGGGGGATGAGTTAGCCTTCTAGAAGTGCTTGAAAATTTTAGTATTTTGATTTTGACAACGATTGCACAGATATATAAATAATTGAGCTATACACACATAAGAGTGCATATTGTTGCTTGTACAATACCTCAATTAAAAGACACTAAGAAAAAAGAACAGATACTTTTGCTTGTGGACAATATGGAGTAAAAAAGATCAGATTTGCCCTTATAGTTGTGACAACCATAAAATGTTTCAAGCCATATGAAACATCAGTTTTCAAGACACTGGAGATCTAGAGACTCTAGTATGGAAACAAATGAGGTGAGCCCAAAGATTTCCCCAGTTTATTGCCTTGAGAGATTTTCTGGGCTATGGTGCAGGGAGGGAAAATTGAAGAAAAGACCGATGGACTCCTTGCATTGAGAAGATGGATCTGAGTGTCCAGAGAGACCTAGATGGTTAGAATTTTTAGGAGCGTACTAAAGAAGAGAAACTGCACAGAAGTAAAACCCCAGATATCTACAAAGATACCCTTCAGCATTTGGCTAAGGACTAATTAGAACATGCATTTGAGGAAAGTATCCACAAGGCCAGGTAGAGATTCACCCAAAAGGATTAGAGCTAACAGTGTCTGGGGTGAATGCAGGGCCAGAAATAATGCTTGTTCCCATCAGCCACACTAGAGAACCTCAAAATTCATGGAGCATTGTACACAGTACATAGGAGGGTGGCTTTGGTAGGGGAATAATTAAACCTATATTGAACACTATTCTAGTCTTATAAAAAACTTAAAAGTATGACTCAAAAAGATCAAAATATTTCTAGGTACATTAACATGTTCTTAACATGCCAGGAATATTTAGAGGAATAAAGACATATTCAGCACTGAACAAGGTAAAATCTACAATGTCTGCCTAATATCCAATTAAACATTATAAAGAATAAAAATAACACATAAAAATATAAACTATATTGAGGAGAAAATTAAAACAATTGGAACTGATCCAAAGCTGATAGAAATGTTAGAATTAGGAGACATAGACATTTAAATAGACATTATAACTCTATTCCGTCTGTTCAGAAAGTTAAGTAGAGACACGAAATGTATATAAAAAGACCCAAATAGACATTCTGGAGATGAAAACTAAAATTTATTTGATGTAAAACATGATGAATAGAATTAATGGCAGATTAGACACTGTAGAAAAAAAAGATTAACAAGTTGATAGCATAAACTATCCAAAATAAACAGAGAAAAAAATGAATCATAAAAAATCAAGAGTATCAGTGACCTGTGGAACAACTTACCAAGTGACTAAAGGATGGATAATTGGAGTGCCTGAAAAGGGAGAGGGAAGGAGAGAGAAAAAAAAAATTGAAGAAATAATAGCTGGAAATTTCTAAATTTGATGAAAACTATAAACATACAGAATCAGGAAGATAGATATTCCAAGCACAAGAAAAATGAAGAAAACTACACCTATGCATATTACAATCAAATTGCTTAAAACCAGTGAAAAAAGAGAAAATCTTTAAAAAAAAATAGATTAAAGGCGTATTGTGTCTGGAGGAAAAAAATGATGATGACATCTGAATTCTCCTTGGAAAGAATGCAAGCAAGACAATGAATAAACATTTTAAACCTACTGAAAGAAGAAAAAGGGTAAAATTCTATATCTGACAAGAATATTCTTCAAAAGTGAAGGTAAAATAAAGACATTTTTCAGATTTACAAAAGCTCAAATAATTTATTACTGGCAGACTTGTACTATAAGAAATGTTAAAGAAGGTGCTTCACGCAGAAGGAAAATGATAGCAGATAAAAATATGTACCTATGGAACGGAATGAAGAGGGCCTGAAGTGGTGTGATATTGTTATTTGTAAAAAATGTTATTTATAATAAATACATATTTTGTCTTTGTCCACTATTCCTGGCACGGATTTCCTAAAAACCCTTATAATTTCTTGTGTAAGAGCCATGGTGGCATCTTTTGTTTTAATATTTGATCTTTTATCCTCAGTTCCTGAAATAGATTCGGGGCATAAAGGTGAAATGGGTGTCTTTTGTTACTCATAACAAACCACTTTCAACCACACCCGAGATTATATTAATGAAGTGACTTTTGGAAAGCCTCTAAAGATGGGGACTGGTTGCCAGGAGAACCAAAGTTGATAACAGGGTTGGAACTTACATTTCTATTAACCTTTCCCAACCTGCAGGAAAGGGAGAGGGGCTGGAGATTGTGTTCAATCACTAATAACCAAAGATTTCGTCCATTATGCTTATGTAATAAAGCCTCCATGAAAACCCAAATAGATGGGTTTTCAGAGAGCTTCCAGATTGGTGTACATCTGGAGATGTGAAGATAATTGTGTGCCCAGAGAGAGCATGAAAACTCTGTGCCCTTTGTTTCTCTTTCATCTGGCTGTTCCAGAGTTAATATCCTTTTATAATAAACTGGTAACCTAGTAAGTAAATATTTTCCTAAGTTATGTGAGTTGCTTTAGCAAATTAATCAAACCTGAGGAGGAGATCATGTGAACCTCTGATTTATAGTCAGTAGGTCAGAAGCACAGGTAACCACTTGGACTTGCTATTGGCTTTTGGAGTTGTGGGGGGAGCAGTTTTGTGGGACTGAGACTTTAATCTGTGAAATTGAATTGTAGAAGACCCAGCTGGTGCAGAATTGTTTGGTATTGCAGAATGCCCCTCCTCTACACACACACACACACACACACACACACACACACACACACACACACATCTGGTGTCAGAAGTGAGGTAGTATTGTAGTAGAGTATTAAGAGTGGAGGAGACACACAAATGTGTATTTCCTCTAAAAATGGTAACAAAACGGATAAGTATAAGAAAATGTTTTCTTATTTCAAACCTTTTAAAATAAAATTGACTTTAAACAAAAAAAATAATATGTATTGTAAATTTTATAACATATGGGAAAGTAAAATGTATATACAACAATAGAATAAAGGTCAAGAGTCAAGAAAGGGCAAGCTATTTTAAGGAACTTAAATTGTCCCCAAACTTGTATAATATTACTTGAAGGTAGACTACAGTAAGTTAAACATTAATGCCATAAATCCAAGAGTGTCCATTAAAAAATGTTATAGGTAATAAGCTGACAACAGGGAAAAAATGAATTCAGAAAAATACTTGACTAATGGAAAAGATAGAAAAATGAACAGAGAATAAGTAAGACAAATAAAAGATTGAAAAATACCAGACTCAAACCAAACTGTGTCAATAATGAGAAAATATAATTGATCTGAACATTCCAGTTCAGTGTCATAGATTAGCAGATTGGATAAAAGTGAAACAACTGTCTACTGCCTATAAGAAGTACACTTTACTTTTAAAGATACAAATAGAATAAAAATAAAAGGTTTGATAAAGAGATACCATGTTCCATGATTTGGCTATTGTTGAGAGTGCTGCTATGAACATTGGGGTCCATGTGCCCCTATGCATCAGAACTCCTGTATCCCTTGTTATTATTGAAATATGTGGCAACATGGATGGACCTCGAGGGTGTTATGCTGAGCGAAATAAGTCAGGCAGAGAAGGACAGCTACCATATGTTTGCACGTATAGGAAGATTAGGAGGAACTTAATGGAGGACTGTGGGGAAGAAGAAGGGGGCAAATAGTGGGGGAGAGGGAAGGGGGCAAATCATGAGAGACTCTTGAATGCTGAGAACAAACTGAGGGCTGATGGGGGAAGGGGGGAGATGGGCATGGAGGAGGGCACTTGTGGGGATGAGCCCTGGGTGTTATATGGAAACCAACTTGACAATAAACAATTTAAAAAAAATTAGAAAGCATCGAGCTTTGTGTACATCAGTCACACTTCAATAAAATGTTTTTTAAACTATAAAAAAAAGAGATACCATGTGCACTCTAGTGTAAAGAAGAGACAATGTAGATTTTAGGGCAAAGAATATTACCACATTAAAATAAGGATATTTAATAATAATAAATTTGTCAATTGGATAAGAGGACATAACAATAATGTTTATGTACCTAATAACAGAGCATCAAACTACGTGGAGGAAAACTTGATAGAACTGCTGTTAGGATAAACCCCAGTCCTCGTCTTGTTTCTCCTTTATTCTCATGCTACTAGAGCATTCACAACACTTCTGACACCAGATGTGTGTGGGATTTTCCCACACCAAGCCGTTCTGCTACAACAACTGAGTATCCTACCATTTAACTTAGTTCAATTCAGTTCTGACACTATCTACCTAGAGATAGCATCAGGTTCACAGGGCCCACAAGACTGCCCCATCATACTTCAGATGTCAATCACAAGTCCAGGGTTTCTTATTTTTATTATTATTTGAGAGTAGGAGGAGGAGAGGGGCAGAGGAAAAAGGAGAGAATCTTAAGCAGGCTCGAGGATCAGCACAGAACCCAATGTGGGACTCAATCCCCAACTCTGGGATCATGACCTGACCCAAAATAAAGAGTTGGATACTCAATCAACTGAGCCATCCAGGCATTCCATCACCTGTGCTTCTGACTGATGGGTTATAAATCTGAGGGTCCCACAACCCCCTCTTTGGATTTGATTAATTTGCTACAGTAGCTCACAGAACTCAGGAAAATACTTATGTTTACCAATTTATTTGGGATATTATTGAAGACACAGAGGAATAGTCAGATGAAGAGATACATAGGATGAAGTCTGGGATGGTCTTGAGCATGAGAACGTCTGTCTCCATGGAGTTGGGGTGAATCACCCTATTGGCACATGGATGTGTTCACCAACCTAGAAGCTCTTTGAATACCATATACGGAGATTTCCTCACATAGGTGTGGTCAATTATTAACTCCATTTCCAACCCTTATCCCTTTGCTGGAGAATGGGGGATGGGGTGGACAGGGCTGAAAACTCCAACCTTCTAATCTTGGCTTGGACTTTCTTGTGATGAATCCCCATCCAGGATCCCACCTAGAGTCGCCTCAATGGAACAAAAGATGCTCCTAATTCTATCACTTGGGAGTTTACAAGGGTTTCAGAAGCTCTGTGTCAGAAACTGAGGGCTGAGACCAATATATATTTTTTCTATTATCTCACAACTGCAAAGTGAAATATTCAAATTCACAAGTATAGTCAGGGATTTCAATACTCTTCCCTCATATCTGATAGAAAACATAAGCAGAAAATCATCAGGGATATGAAGCTGACTTGAACAACACAATCAACCAAGAGACTTGATTGACATTTATAGGACAGTTTATTCAACAACAGTAGAATATATATTTTTCTCAAGTACACATGGAACATTTACCAATAAAGATCATATTCTGTGGAATAAAAATAAGTCCCTATAAATTAAAAAATTTAATGTTTACTCATTGTTGAGAGATAGAGTGTGGGGGCGCCTGGGTGGCTTAGTCAGTTAAGCGTCCGACTTTCGCTTAGGTCATGATCTCGCGGTTCGTGGGTTCGAGCCCCGCGTCGGGCTCTGTGCTGACTGCCAGCTCAGAGCCTGCAGCCTATTTCAGAGTCTGTATCTCCCTCTCTCTCTGACCCTCCCCTGCTCACGCTGTCTCTCTCTCTCTCCTAGAAATAAATAAAAATATTTTTTTTAAAAAAAGAGAGAGTGTGAGTGGGGGAGGGGAAGAGAGAGAGGGAGAGACAGAATTTGAAGCAGGCTCTAGGCTCTGAGCTGTCAGCACAGAGCCCAACACAGGGCTTGAACTCATGGATGGAGAGATCATGACTTGAGCTGAAGTCAGATGCTTAACTGACTGAGGCACCCAGGTGTCCCATGTTCCAATAAATTTTAAAGGAATCAGGCCATACAAAGCATATTCTAAGATGACAATGGTATTAATTTAGACATCAATAATGGAAAGACTCTGTAAAATACATAAATATTTGGAAACTAAGTAACAAACTTATAAATAACTCATGGATTATAGGATGATTCAAAAAGGAAATTAAAAATCTATTTAGTTGAATCAAAATAAAAACAAAATATGTCAAAATTTGTGGTATCCTCCTAAAGTACTTAAAACAAATACTGAATCATTACGTTGTACACCTGAAATTAATATAAGTTTTATATCAATTATTTCTAAAAAAGAAGTACTTAAGATGAAATTTATAGCACTGAATGTGTATCTATATTATACAATAACAAAGGCTTGAAATCAATATCTTCTTTAGGAAACTAGAAAAAGAAGAGAAAATTAATCTCAAAGTAAGCAGAAGAAAGGAAATAATAAAGATCAAAGTGGAAACTGATAAAAGAGAAAAAGTAAGTCAATGAAACCGGAACCTAGTTCAATGAGATCAGTAAAACTGATAAGTCTCTAATCAGAGTGGAAAAAGAGAGAACATTCCATCTAAATGGGACAGCAGCTACTAAGTTTTGACTTGTTCCACTAGGAAATGCGAACATCATATTACTGGTGCTTCTAATTATCAAGAGAAATTGCAAGTTCTCATTTTTATATGAAATCTGATTTTCTAAAATTTTGGCAGTCAATTCAAAAATTCTCAGCATTATGAGGGCCAAACACAACCCATCTGTAGGCTTCCAGGGACAATGTAATTGTAGGATAAACACTGTAAGTATAAGTTGAGAACTGAGATACTTCATTTCTTACAGAAAACTACTAGAAATTAATTCTTCCTGTAATATTGGATTTTTCTGTAATTAGAGAATTTAATACACCTGCATCTTGTTTTAGCTAATCTCAACCCAGTAGTTCTCAAGCTCAGTAGCACAAATTACCTAGCGAGCTTTTTTAAAAATACCGAAGATGACAGGTGCCTGGCTGGCTCAGTCAGTAGAGCGTTCCACTCTTTATTTCAAGGTTATGAGCTCAAGCCCCATGTTGGGTGTAGAGATTACTTATGGTAAACCATTTAGGGGCGCCTGGATGGCTCAGTCAGTTAAATATCCGACTTTGGGTCAGGTCATGATCTTACACTCTGGGTTCGAGCCCTTTGCCAGGCTCTGTGTTGACAGCTCAGAGCCTGGAGTCTGCTTCAGGTTCTGTGTCTTCCTCTCTCTCTGCCCCTTCCCCACTCATGCTCTGTCTCTCTCTGTCTCTCAAAAAGAAATAAATATTTTTTTTAAAAAACCTCTTAAATAAAAGTTAAAAAAATACTGAAGATTAGGTCACTCGTCCAGATATTCTAAAATTTGATTGGTCTGAGGTACAGCTGAGGCAATTGGATTTTTTTTAACGTATGTAGATGTTTCTAACATGCAGACAAAAATAAGAATCTTTGGATAGACTGAGATAAGACTGAGATAAGAATGAATGCTCACTAGGGTAAATTACCTGTTGAAGACTCAGGAAAAGGAGGATATATATGATTTGCTCAATGGAAAATCAGTTTTCATTATTTCTCCTTAGTCCTAATCTAATCTCTTTTAGGGTAGTATTTTCAACTTGTTCTTAAATTGTCTGTATTCACTTGCTTGATGATTACCAAACATTCCCTCATTCATTCATCCATTCATCCAGTGTTTTGTGCTCTGTATTTAGATCTGGGAATTAAGTAAAAAGCTATAATTCCTTGGCATTTAGATGCCACAATCATGTAGAGGGAGTGAACATGTTAACAAATCTTCCTTGTTATAATCTACTGTATTCTGTCATTGCTCTTTGGCATGCAGTCAGTTCTTGTTTTCCATTGCAATTTCTACCATCACCATGAGCAACTGCAAGATTTCTTTAGATTGTCCATTCAAATTTAGCTTCAAACCTTCTTCTTCTTCTTCTTCTTCTTCTTCTTCTTCTTCTTCTTCTTCTTCTTCTTCTTCTATTATTATTATTATTATTTCAATTTATTTTTCTAATTTACAACCAAGTTAGTTAGCAAATTTTTAAATGTTTATTTACTTTTGAGAGAGAGCAAGAGAGAGAGACAGAGTGCAAGCAGGGGTGGGGCAGAGAGAGAGGGAGACACAGAATCTGAAGCAGGCTCCAGGCTCTGAGCTGTCAGCACAGAGCCTGATATAGGGCTTGAACCTATGAACCATGAGATCATGACCTGAGCTGAAGTTGGAAGCTTAACCAACTGAGCCACCCAGGAGCCCTAGCTTCAAACCTCCTTGATGCCTACAACTCCAACAGCCAATAATTCTATCCACTTTAAGCTCCAACTCTATGACTTTTATTATGGATCATATATTACAATTTAATATAATCTGTCTTTCAATATTCACTAGTGATAATTTTCTTCAAAATCTATACCTTTCTATCTCTTTTATTTTTACCATTTGGTACAATTAGCTTATGCCCCCTTCCTAATGTCCTTCCAAGACCATCATACTTTAGGTCCCATACTTTATTTCAAGGACAGCTTCAATTGATTAGTAATGATGTTTGAATCAGTATGTCAAAACTTTTAAGGCCCTATCTGAGATCAAGTAGTAGTGTTGGCCAATGGATATGGGAAAGCGGGTGGCAAAATACTTGCCCTCTTAGGTTTAATGCTGTATTTCCAGACATCAGCATTAACAAAATCACACATGAAACAATTAGACACAAAATTCTGACATCATCTACCACATTTCAAGCCTTTGAACTCATAGCATTTCAGTAACCCTACGCCTATGGCTTTTATCATATTTTAGCTCTTACAGTAGCTATTTGTATATCAACTTTATCCTTCTTACTTTTTCACAAGCTACTTGAAGACAAGAACCATGTCTTATTTCTGTTTCCCTTCTACTGCTTGGGATGACACAAAAATGGCCATAGAAACTAAATTTAGGGGCACCTACCTGGGTTGCTCAGTCAGTTATGCATCCAACTTAGGCTCAGGTCATGATCTCACGGTTTGTAGGTTTGGACCCACGTTGGGCTCTATGCTGACAGCTCAGAGCCTAGAGTCTGCTTCAGATTCTGTGTCTCCGTCCCTCTCTACCCCCCACCCTAAAAAATAAATAAACATTTAAATTTTTTAAAAAAGGAAGCTAAATATATTGGGTTCCAGGCACTGTGATAAAGCACCTTAATTAACAAAATGATCTCATTTAACTATCATAACTACCTAGGACGGTGGGCACTTATCCTTACCCCAGTATTACAGATGAGGAAACTGAGACTCAAAGGGGTTAAATGACTTGTCCAGGTCAATTAACTAAAAGGTAAAACTTGGACTAGAACCTAGGCCTGATATTAATATCCATAATCTGTATGCTGTACTCACAATTTGTAGAACCACGAGAATCCATGGACTGGGAATGCTGGCTCCAGAATCTTAGCCACAATGTGTGGGTTGGGGCAGCCCAGAAATGCCTGTGTAGTGCCAGCAGTTCATGCCTGTGAAAGCAAAGCCACACCTGCATGGGAGCAGTGGTAGTTGGAAGCCTGTGGATGCATGGAGGGCTGAGATGCAGATTGGCATGAAGAGCAGACAGGCAAGGTATGAGGTGACTGTGGGTCTGCTGAAGACCTGGTGGGCACTGGGTTCACTGAGTCAGAAGTGGATTCTGCCCCATGCCATAGAATCATACTTTTTTTAAAAAAGTTTTTTATTTATTTCTGAGAGAGAGACAGTGTGAGCAGGGGAGGGTCAGAGAGAAAGGGTGACACAGAATCTGAAGCAGGCTCTAGACTCTGAGCTAGCTGTCAGCACAGAGCCCGACGCGGGGCTTGAACTCACCAACCGTGAGATCATGACCTGAGCTCAAGTCGGATGCTTAACCGACTGAGCCTCCCAGGTGCCCCCATAGAATTATACTTTATGTTCACACCTTAATGGTGCAGATGACCTGTGCAAGAGTTGAAGGTGACTTGCCCAAGGTCACCCAGTGTAATATTCAAGCTCAGGAAATCCTAAGTGAAACGTCAGAATAACATTTGTGATTTTACAAGACATTGAGGAAAATGAAAACAGTGGGAAATTTCTTCAAAGGTACTTCATACAGGATACCAGGGAAGATAATTATTTTTTAAGTTTTTACTTGAATTCCAGTTAGTTGGGGTGCCTTGGTGCCTCAGTTGGTTAAGTGTCCAACTCTTGATCTCAGCTCAGGTCATGATCTCATGATTTGTGAGTTCCAACCTCAAACCTGCTTGGGATGCTGTCCCCACTTGTGCTCTCTCTCACCCTCTTTCTCTCTCAAAATAAGTAAACATTTAAAAAATTCCAGTTAGTTAGAGTGTAATATATTCATGTGTCAAATATAGTGATTGAAAACTTTATACAACACTCAGTGTTTATCACAAGTGTATTCCTTAATCTCCATCACCTATTTAACACCCCCCCACCCCCATCTACCTCTCTTCTGGTAACCATAAGTTTGTTCACTATAATTAAGAGGCTATCTCTTGGTTTGCCTCTTTCTCTTTTTCTCTTTGGTCATTTCTTTTGTTTCTTAAATCCCACATATGAATGAAATCATATAATATTTGTCTTTCTCTGACTAACTTATTTCACTTAGCATAAAACTGTCTAGCTCCACTCATGTTATGCAAATAGCAAGATTTCATACTTTTTCCTGGATGAGTAATATTCTATTATATGTATGTGCCACATTTTTCTTATCCATTCATCAGTCAATGGACACTTGGGCTGTTTCCATAATTGGGCTATTGTAAGTAATGCTGCTATAAACATACAGGGTTCATGTATCCCTTTGAATAGTATTTTTGTATTCTTTGGGTAAATACCTACTAGTACAAATGCTGGATATTAGAACAGTTTTATTTTTAATTTTCTGAGGAATATCCATACTGTTTTCCATAGTGAGGGCACCAGTTTGCATTCCTGCCAGCACTGCAAGAGGGTTTACTTTCTCCGTATCATCACCAACATCTGTTGTTTCCTGTGCTGTTGATTTTAACAATTCTGACAGGTGTGAAGGGATAATTCATGGTAATTTTGATTTGTATTTCCCTGATCAGTGATCTTCAGCATCTTTACATGTGTCTGTTGGCCATTTTTATGTCTTCTTGGGAAATGTCTTTTGTCCATTTTTAAATTGGACAATTCATTTTTGGGGGATTGAATTTTATGAGTTCTTTATGTATATTAGATGTTAATCCTTTACCAGATATGCCATTTGCAAATATCTTCTCCCATTTTGTGGATTGCCTTTCAGTTTTGTTGGTTATTTCCTTTGCTGTGCAGAAGGTTTTTATTTTGGTGAAGTCCCAGTAGTTTATTTTTGCTTTTGTTTCCTTGCCTCAGGAGATATATCTAGAAAGAAGTTACAATGGCTGATGTCAAAAAGGTCATTACCTATGTAGTTATCTAAAATTGTTATGCTTGCAGGTCTCACATTTAGGTCCTAATCTATTTTGAGTTTATTTTTGTGTATGGTGTAAGGAAGTGGTCCAGTTTCATGCTTTCTACATATTGCTGTCCAGTTTTCCCAATACTATTTGTTGAAGAGATTGTCCTTTTCCCTTTGGATATTCTTTCCTGTTTTGCTGAAAATTAATTAACCTTATACTCATGGATTTACTTCTCAGTTTTGTTCTGTTCTATTGAACAATGTATCTGATTATGTGTCAGCAGCATAATGTTTGGATCACTACAGCTTTGTAATATAACTTGAAGTATGGGATTGTGATGGTTCCAGCATTATTTCTTCTTCAAGGTTGCTTTGACTATTCAGGGTCTTTCCATACAAATTTTAAGATTGTTTGTTATAGATGTGTGAAAAATGCTGGTGGTATTTTGATAGGGAATGCATTAAATGTGTAGCTTGCTTTGGATAATATAGGCATTTAAACAATATTTGTTCTTCAAGTCCATGAGCATGGAATGTTTTTCCATTTCTTTATGTCATCTTCAGTTGCTTTCATTAGTGTTTTAGAGTTTTCAGAATACAATTCATTCACCTGTTTGGTTAGGTTTATTCCTAGGTCTTATGGTTTTTAGTGCAACTGTAAATGGTGTTTGATTATTTAATATCTTTGTTTTTAAAAAAATTCAATATTTATTTTTGAGACAGAGAGAGACAGAGTGTGAGCAGGGGAGGGGCAGAGAGACAGGGAGACACAGAATCTGAAGCAGGCTCCAGGCTCTGAGCTGTCGGCAAAGAGCCCAATGTGGGGCTCGAACTTACCAACCATGAGATCATGACGAGCTGCAGTTGGACGCTTAACCAACTGAGCCACCCAAATGCCCCTTTAATTTCTCTTTCTGCTGCTTTGTTACTTGTGTATAGAAATGAAACAGATTTCTGCACACTGACCTTGTGTACTGTGACTTTACTGAACTCATGTATTAGTTCTAGCAGTTTTTTGATGGAGTCTTTTTGGTTTTCCACATATCATCATATCATTTTCAAAGAGTGAAAAGTTTGACTTCCTCCTTGCTGATTTGGATGCCTTTTCCCCCCTTTTTGATGGCTATGCCATCAAGTACTATGTTAAATAACAGTGGTGAGAGTAAACGTTCCTGTCATTTTCCATAGAGGAAAATCTCTTCGTTTTTCCCCATTGAGAACAGTATTAGCTGTGATTTTTTTCATATATGACTTTTATTATCTTGAGGTATATTCCCTCTAACCACACTTTGTTGAGGGCTTTTATCATGAATGGATACTGCAGTTTGTCAAATGCTTTTTCTGCATCTATTGAAAGGATCATAGAGCTCTTATCTTTTATTAATGTGGTATATCACATTGATTGATTTGAGAATATTGAACCACACTTGCAACTCAGGAATAAATCCCATTTGCCTGTGGTGAATGATTCTTTTAATGTGCTGTTGGATTCTCTTTGTTATTTTTTATTGTTATTATTAAGAATGTCTGTATCCTTGTTCATTGGGGATATTGATTGACCTATAGTTCTATCTTTTAGTGGAGTCTTTATCTGGTTTGGCATAAGATTGATGCTAGCCTCATAGAATGAATGTGGAAGTTTTCTCTCCTTTTCTATTTTTTGGAATAGTTTTAGAAAAATAGGTATTAACTGTTCTTTAAATGTGTGGTAGAATTGACTTGTGAAGTTTTCTGTCCCCGAATTTTTGCTTCTTTGGAGTTTTTTGATTACCAATTGAATTTTTTGCTGGTTATCAGTCTGTTCAAGTTTTCTATTTCTTCCTATTTCAGTTTTGGTAATTTATGTATTTCTATGAATTTATCCATTTCTTCTAGGCTAATTTGTTGACATATAGTTTTTTATCATATTTTTAATAAATGTTTATATTTCTGAGGTGTTGGTTATTATTTCTCCTCTCCCATTTGTAATTTTGTTTGTGTTCTTTCTCTTTTCTTTTTAATAAGTCTGGCTAGAGGTTCATCAATGTTATTAAGTTTTTACAAATAACCAGCTCCTCGTTTCCTTGGTCTGTTCTATTGGTTTTTACTTTCTATATTATTTATTTCTGCTCTGACTTTATTATTTCCTTCCTTCTACTAGTTTTAGGCTTTGTTTGTTATTCTTTTTTTTTAGCTTCTTTAGGTGGAAGATTAGGCTGTTTATTTGAGATTTTACTTACTTCTTTAGGTCGACCTGTATTGCTATATACTTCCCTCCTAGGACCACTTCTGCTGCATCCCAAAGGTTTTGGACCACTGTATTTTCATTTTCATTTGTTTCTATGTATTTTTAATTTTTTCAGTGTTTAGTAGCATGTTGTTTAATCTCCATATATTTGTGGTCTTTCCAAAAATTTTCTTGTGGTTGGCTTTTTTTTTTTTTTGCAAATAGTTTATTGTCACATTGATTTCCATATAATGCCCAGTGCTCATCTCCGCAAGTGCCCTCCTCCATGCACATCTCCCTCCTCCCCCCCCATACCCATCAGTCCTCAGTTTGTTCTCAGTATTCAAGAGTCTTTCATGGTTTGCTTCTCTCCCTCTCCCCCACTATTTCCCCCCTTCTTCTCCTCTGCGGTCCTCCGTTAAGTTCTTCCTAATCCTCCTATACGTGCAATCATATAGTATTTGTCTTTCTCTGCCTGACTTATTTCGCTCAGCATAACACCCTCAAGGTCCATCCAGGTTGCTACACACGGCCAGATTTCATTTTTTCTCATTGCCATGTAGTATTCCATTGTATAGATAAACCACATCTTCTTGATCCATTCGTCCGTTGATGGACACTTAAGCTCTTTCCATGTTTTGCCTATTGTTGAGAGTGCTGCTATGAACATTGGGGTACATGTGCTCCTATGCATCAGCATTCCTGTATCCCTTGGATAAATTCCCAGCAATGCTATTGCTGGGTCAAAGGGGAGTTCCATTGTTAATTTTTTTGAGGAATCTCCACACTGTTTTCCAGAGGGGCTGTACCAGGTTACATTCCCACCAACAGTGTAGGAGGGTGCCCATTTCTCCACATCTCGCCAGCATCTAGAGTCCTTTGATTTGCTCATTTTAGCCACTCTGACTGGCGTGAGGTGGTATCTCAGTGTGGTTTTGATCTGTATTTCCCTGATGAGGAGGGACGCTGAGCACCTTTTCTGTTGGCCATCTGGATGTCCTCTTTGGAGAAGTGTCTGTTCATACCTTTGTCCATTTCTTCATTGGGTTGTTTGTTTTTCGGGTGTGGAGTTTGATGAGTTCCTTATAGATTTTGGATACTAACCCCTTATCTGATCTGTCATTTGCAACTATCTTTTCCCATTCCATCGGTTGCCTATTAGTTTTATGGATTGTTTCCTTTGCCGTGCAGAAGCTTTTAATCTTGATGAGGTCCCAAGAGTTCATTTTTGCTCTTGATTCCCTTGCTTTAAGGGATGTGTCAAATAAGAAATTGCTGCGGTTGAGGTCAAGGATGTTGTTTCCTGTTTTCTCCTCTAGGGTTTTGATTGTTTCCTGTCTCACGTTCGTGTCCTTTATCCATTTTGAGTTTATTTTTGTGTATGGTGTGAGAAAATGATCTAGTTTCATTCTTTTGCATGTTGCTGTCCAATTCTCCCAGCACCATCTGTTAAAGAGGCTGTGATTTTTCCACTGGATACTCTTTCTTGTTTTGTCAAAGATTAGTTGGCTGTATACCTTTGGGTCCAATTCTGAGTTCTCAATTCTATTCCATTGGTCTCATATTGAAGTTTCTATGTGCAGGTTAATAACTCTGAAGAGATGCATGGTTGTATTAAAGAAATCTTTGTTGCCATTGTATCACAGAAACATCTTGCCAATCAGCATCTTCTGTGTAGAAGGCTGGAACGCTGTTGCATCCTTGTATACAGGGCTATACATGAAGAACTAGTGAAGGAAGTATGTATGTGGGCTGTCACGCAAATGTGCTTTCTTACTAGAGGGCTGGGACTTACTCAGTACTTAGAACTGATCATGGAAAATTGAGTTAACTAAACTGCCTTTTACAGTAACTGACTTTGTCCACACTAATGCAAACTATTTCACTACAATAATCATGTTGTATATGTGTATTTTAAAAAAATGATTTGGAACTTTATTAATTGAAAAATCACATTAAGCTGTCTTCTAAAGATTAATTTACTGAATTAGTCCTAGAGTTTCAATGTCTATGTTTTATATATTTTCTATTTTTTATGTCATACCCCTTGTAGTGCACCTTTATTCTAATGGTATATGCAAATTCATGCATGAATATGTATTGGATAAACTCTACATTACTATAGTTTGCATGGAATTCAATTTTAAATGTATTTATTTTATTTTAGAGAGAGAGACAGAGAGACAGAGAGACAGAGCACGAGCAGGGGAGGGCCAGAGAGAGAGGGAGACACAGAATCTGAAGCAGGTTCCAGACTCTGAGCTGTCAGCACAAAGCCTGATGCAAGGCTTGTACTCCCAAACTGTGAGACCATGACCTGAGCCAAAGTCAGACACTTAACAGACTGAGCCACCCAGGCACCCCAATTTGCATTGAGTTTTAAATCTCAGGTGAAATTTAGCCATCTCATAAGAATCTATAATGTTTTATTCACTTGTACCATTTTGTTTTCAAAGTAAATATAATATACTAAGAAGTGTATGCCGGTGCATTTGGAATGGTCATATTTAAGGAAATATTTAGATTTGATTTAGTTAGAAACAAATTAAAATTTTTATTTACAACTAATACTTATTTCACGGCAGGTTTTTATCACAGTTTTAATAAATGATTAAATATGTCCCCTTTGCTACATTTAAAATCTTCATGTGAATGTGTGATGTATTAAAAACTAAATAAATATAATTAAATGAAAGGTGAAAAGACTATGCTATTATTGGTTACAGTGAAATTTAGGGAAGAAAAACTAAGTTTGTCAGACTTCCAGACAAAACAATAGGTGTGAAAAATGTTGAGTTCTGCTAATTAAAGAAATATGACCTTTGGGGTGTCTGGGTGGTTCAGTTGTTAAGCGTCTGACTTTGGCTCAGGTCATGATCTCATGGTTTGTGAGTTCAAGCCTAGTGTTGGGCTCTGTGCTGACAGCTCAGAGCCTGGAGCCTACTTTGGATTCTGTGTTTCTCTCTCTCTGTTCCTCCCCTGCTTGAACTCTGTCTCTCTCTTTCTCAAAAATAAACAACAAAAAATTTTTAAAAAGAAATATGGCCTTTATTTTTATTTTCTGCATTTTCATTTTCTTATCTTTCTAAAATATGTGGGATAACTCCTGGTGTTGATTGAGAATATACACTGAAATAAAAGGATAAAATGGGTAGGCCCCTTTTAAACACAACTTAGTTGCAATTGGAACACTGCATTCCAGTTTAGGCTGACTGAATCTTCAGGTGGCAAAGGTGGCTTTGACAACAGAACTGTTTTCTTAGTGGAAATGATTGTTGACTGTCATTGCTTTAAACTGACTCTTAAAAATTCATTGTTTGTACTGAGAAAGACAAATGCCATATGATTTCACTAATATGAGAAATCTAAAAAAGACAATTGAGTAAACAAACAAAAAGCAAAGTCAGATGTATAAATTCAAAGAGCAAATTAATGGTTGACAGGGTGGAGGAAGTTGGGGGAAATGCTCAAAATGGGTGAAGGGGAGTTGGAGATAAAAGTTTCCAGTTATGGAACAAATAAGGCATGGCAATAAAAAACACAACATAAGGAATATATTCAATGATATCATAATTGCGTTGCATGGTGACAGATGGTAGCTACACTTCAGGTGAGCATAGCATAATGTAAAAACTTTTTGAATCACTATGTTGTACACCTGAAAGTAATACAACATTGTGTATCAACTATACTCAAAAAATTTTAAAAGAAGCAATAAAATTAAAATGCATTGTTTTACGAAGGTACTTGCACTTGTATGCTGCATGGCTTATGCTTCTGTTCTGTGTGTGTGTGTGTGTGTGTGTGTGTGTGTGTGTGTGTGTCTTGTTTTCCATAGAATAAAGTCTCACACTGAGTTACTAAAAAAATTGCGGAACCATAATAATGATTCAAAGAACACAAAACATTAGCATAAATATAGTTTAACTTATTAGGCTGAGTGGTGGGTGCATGGGCTACATTGTAAAATTTGTATACATTGTTTAAAATTAAAATAACCAGATTTCATTCTTTCTCATTGCCAAGTAGTATTCCATTGTATATATAAACCACATCTTGATCCATTTGTCAGTGGATGGACATTTAGGCTGTTCCCATGATTTAGCTATTGTTGAAAGCGATGCTATAAACATTGAGGTACATGTGCCATTTGCAGCAACATGGATAGAACTGGAAGATATTATGCTAAGTGAAATAAGTCAGGCAGAGAAAGAGAGATACCATATGTTTTCACTCATGTGGATCTGGAGAAACTTAACAGAAGACCATGGGGGAGGGGAAGTGGAAAAATTAGTTAAGGAGAGGGAGGGAAGCAACCATTAGAGACTCTTAAATACTGAGAACAAACTGAGGGCTAATGGGAGTTGGGGAGAGGGGAAGGAGGGTGATGGGCATGGAGGTGGGCACTTTTTGGGATGAGCACTGGGGGTTTTATGGAAACCAATTTGACAATAAACTACATTAAAAATCATCAAAAAAATGAAAATACATTGATTTTAATGAATTTGAATGAGGGCTTCCTTTTCTGTTGGGTTTAAGTATTCAAGCATCAGCATCTCTATTTCTATTACATAGTTCAGGTAACAAACAAATTATTATGAGCATTGAGCTAGACATTATGCTTGATGCTTGGGGTACAAAAGTGAAGACACACACAGTCCCAATCTTTTCTAACAGTCTAGTGAAACAATAAAAATAATTCACATTGACTTCATGCTTATGTCTTATTTATGAGTGATAGAAGTATTTTAAATGGAACTTATTTAATTTTCACAACAGTGTTATGAATTAGTATTAATTTTACCCTGTTACTGAGACTTAGACAAATGAAATAGCTTTTATAAGCCCAAATTACACAGCTATTAAATGGCCAAGCTGGAATTTAAAGCATGTTAGCCTGACTCACCATGATGTTAGTTAGACAGTCTTTCAAAAAACATCATTTCCATATAAGCAGGGAACTCCCACATAATGTAGGAGGTGATACTACATGGCAAGCTTCATGGATGCTGTCGGTGCCAGAGGACAGGCACTGTGCCCAAGCATCCAGGTATGATGTCAGGAGACACTGGCAAGGAGACACATGACGAACAAAATATCCTTGTGCTTACTTTAAAAATTAAAAAAAATGGTGAGATAGTTCTGACTTACAGATTTATAGTAGTAATTTTAAGAAATACCAAGAGTTCCCTCAGAGAAGATCCTAAAGAAGGAGACTTCATGCCGACTGTCCAGCACAGACTCAGGGATTACAGCAGTATATTTTCCAGTACTATGGTAACTAGCATGGAGAGCACAATGTCTTCATTCTGCATTTTATCTTGATCTGTCACCTAGTTGGACTTATACCTGATTTTTTCTCACCTCCAAAGCTGAAAAACTTTATTGAAATCTATGACTGGTACAAACCACAGATTTTTGCTTTAAAGTCAAATGACAACATTTTCCACATTTCCCTAGTACTGCACATGCTTGTCTTTATTTTTAAAACTTTGAGTTCCAAACCCAAATTAAAAACATTTTTTTCAAAGATTCTGCTCAAATTTCACATCTGTACCTTTTCCCCCTATATTCTCTATGCTATACATACATCACTGTGCATTATTTATTTTACAACTGGAAGACTGCACCCCTTAATCCCCATCATTTATTTCATGCACCCCCCCCTCCACTCTGGCAACCATTGTTTGAGTTTGTTCTCTATAGCTATCTATGTTCTCTGTATCTATGACCAAAACTCCTAGATAGTTCGTAAGTTTGTTAGATTGTTAGTTTGTCTTTTTTTTTTAGATTCCACATATAAGTAAAGTCATACAGAATTTCTCTTTCTCTGTTTGACATATTTCACTTAACATAATACCCTCTAGGTCCATTGGTGTCGCAAATAACAAGATTTCATTCTTTTTATGACTAATATTCCATTGTATGTATATATTACATCTTCCTCATCCATTTATCTATCAGTGGACATTTAGATAGCTCCCATATCTTAGCTATTGTAAATAATTCTGCAATAAATATAGGGATACACATGTCTTTTGAATCAGTGTTTTCATTCTCTTTGGGTAGATATCTAGAAGTGGAGTTGTTGGATCATAATGTAGTTCTATTTTTAATTTTTTGAAGAACCTCCGTAGTGTCTTCAATAGTGATTGCACCAATTTGCATTCCCACCAAAAGTATATGAAGGATCTTTTTTCTCCACATTCTTGCCAATCTTCTCTTTAATAACATCCATTCTGTGGATCAAGAAGATGTGGTTTATCTATACAATGGAATACTACATGGCACTGAGAAAGAATGAAATCTGGCCATTTGTAGCAACGTGGATGGAACTTGAGGGTGTTATGCTGAGCGAAATAAGTCAGGCAGAGGAGGACAGATACCATATGTTTTCACGTTTAGGTGTATTAGGAGAAACTTAACGGAGGAACGTGGGGGAGGAGAACGGGAAAAATAGTTGGGGAAAGGGAGGGAGGCAAACCATGAGAGACTCTTGAATGCTGAAAGAAAATTGAGGGTTAATGGGAGTGGGGGAGAGGGGAAGGGGGGGGTGATGGGCATGGAGGAGGGCACTTGTGGGAATGAGCACTGGGTGTTATATGGAAACCAATTTGACATTAAACTATGAAGGGAAAGAAAGGAGAAAAAAAGAAAAAAGAAAATATGAAAAAAATAGCACCCATTCTGACAGGTGAGGTGATATATCAAATTGTGGTTTTGATCTGTATTTCCCTGATGATTAGTGATGTTGAGCATCTGATCATGTGCCTGTTGATCATCTGTATGTCTTCCTTAGAAAAAAAATGTATTCAGGTCCTCTGTCCATTTTTTAATCAGCTTATTTTTTGACATTCGTATTTTGGATGTTAAATTCTTATTGGATACATCACTTGCAAATATCTTCTCCCATTCAGTAAGCTGTGTGTTTTGTTTTGTTCCCTTCACCATGCAAAAGCTTTTTAATTTGATGTAGTTCCAGTTACTTATTTTTGTTGTTTTTGTCCTTGCCACGGGGCAAACATGCAAGATGGCTTCTAGCCATAAAGAGCTCATTGAGACTGGGCAGCTGGCAGAGATGGTGAGGCACACTGCATAGATGATTTTGGTCCACAGTGAGGTACTAGTGGTAGGCATTGCAGTTGGTTATTAGCTAATCGAAGATGACATAAAGCTCTCAGATGACCAAATTTGGGGCAAATAATTTTTAAGCCATTGTCACTAAGATCCAAACATTGGAGCTTTACAGGGGACCCAGTGGCTTCTGGAACCACCAGTATGTTATTTGAATTAAGGTACAGTTCCACAAGGCTTGGAAGTTTCTGAGCAAGGTTTTCTAGATAATTCAGATGTCATGACTGAATATATCCCTACCGGCACACTGTAGCACTACATCTTGTTATAATTGGTCTGTTTCTCAGTGCTGGTGGAGTCAGTGCTCTGGATGCAGGTGGCACCGGACAGCAAGCCCTCTGTATACATTTTTATGTCTTTAACATGTTATATGTTTTAAAATTCATGACCATAAGGACTTAGATAATTTAGTTCTCTTTAAAAACTTATAAAGTCATTTTATAACGACTCTAACATATGTTAACTTCACTTTAACAAATTTATCATGTATTATTTAGATATAAGATGCTATTATATACCATACTCATGGTTTATAATGTACACTATATTTGCACTCATGCTTCCAAATTTGTATCTGAGGTAATTTAGCAATACGTAAGTCTATATAAGTGACAAGAGTGAAATACTGAAAGAGTAGAATGGAATCCAATAAACTTGAAACCTAAAAAAACTATTGGGCATATGCTATAGAAAAATCAGTAAGCAAAGAGGTAGTAGGCTGTCAGTATACAGTCCAGAAACTGGTGAATTAGGAAGAAAATTTGATGAACTTTTAATCCCTTTTGGTAGGAGTGATGAGTATGTTAGGGTCATGGACAGAACCCATATGAATCAATACTAATAAGTGCTATGGCTTACTGTGCACCAAGGAACCTTATAATTAGGATTTTTTTTCCAGTATAGATAGGGGGAAAACATGTAGACACAAAGAAACATATCATTGGTCTGCTTGCAAACTAAAATTTTCATTCAGAATCACCTGTTGATTTTTGGTTCTGGAACAAGATAAATACACTTCTCCCTATTATTCCTCAAGTACAACTAAAAACTCTATACATGATACATAAAAAAACATATAAGAAGACCTTGGAAGGTGGGGAGAATGTCTTATGACCTCCCTTAACTCAATAGAATAAAGCAACCCAGGCCTGGAATTCCCAAAGCCCAACTTATCCATAGCAGAAAGCTAAGATAGGTTCATTTCTGCCTTGAATTGAACAGAAATACCATTACCAATACCAATGAGGCCTAATGGCCATGATCAGGATGATCTTTCATGAGACCTGTGGATAACAAGCAGCCATGGAAAGTGCTTTCCTTTCATCCTAGGCTACCCTCTTGCCAGAGATAAGGGACAACAAGGAGTTTTACTCAGGAAGCTTCTTCATCCCCAGAGCCCGAGACATCCATGACAAGAATTTTAAAGCAGCCATTACAAAAATGCTTCAACAAGTAGTTTAAAATTCTTTTAAATGAAAAAATAGAAATCCTCAGTAAGAAATAATAAAACAAAATAACTGAAATAAGAAACTTCTGCCTGGGTAAGCTCAATAGTAGAATGGAGAAGACAAAACATAGAGTCAATGAATTGAGGACATATCAATAGAATTTATCTAATGTGGACATAGAGATGGAGTAAAAACAAACAAACTAGAGCCTGAAGAACCTGTAACAAAATAACAAAAAGATCTAATTGCATGCTGCTGATTACAAGAATCTTCAAATTCAATGACATAGGTGGATTAAAAAAATACACAAGTATTAGCAAAAGTAAGTTCTTTGGAAAAAAGATCAATAACATTGATCTTTTGCTAGAAGAGCGAAAATAAAATGAGAGAACTCACAAATCACCAATACCAGGAATCAAATAGGGAATCTCATTACAGATCTTACATAATTAAAGATGTAACAAGGAATATTACAAACAACTTTATACTCATAAATTTGACAACTTAACAGAAAAAGACATATTCCTCAAAATTTACAACTTGTCAAAACTCAATCCAATATAATATACATAATCTGATCATTTGATTAGTCCTATAACCATGAAAGACTTTGAATTTGTAATGAAAATGTTCCAGAAACTTATCCAAGAATTCAGCAAAGTTGCAGGGTACAAAATCAACGTACAGAAATTGGTTGCATTTTTATACACCAACAATGAAGCAACATAAAGAGAAATCAAGAAATGGATCCCATTCACAATTGCACAAAAAACCATAAAATACCTAGGAATAAACCTAACCAAGGATACAAGAGATCTGTATGATGAAAACTATAGAAAACTTATGAAGGAAATTGAAGAAGACACAAAGAAATGGAAAAACATTTCATGCTCATGGATTAGAAGAATAAATATAGTTAAAATGTCATTATTACCCATAGCAATCTACACATTCAATGCAATCCCAATCAAAATTGCACCAGCATTCTTCTCAAAACTAAAACAAACTATCCTAAAATTTGTATGGAACGACAAAAGACCCCGAATAGCCAAAGTAATATTGAAGAAGAAAACCAAAATGGGAGGCATCACCATCCCAGACTTTAGCCCCTACTACAAAGTTGTCATCATCGAGACAGTATGGTATAGGCACAAAAACAGACACGTAGACCAATGGAACAGAATTGAGAACTCAGAGCTGGACCCAAAGGTATACAGCCAACTAATCTTTGACAAAGCAGGAAAGAGTACCCAATGGAAAAAAGACAGCCTCTTTAACAGATGATGCTGGGAGAACTGGACAGCAACATGCAGAAGAATAAAACTAGATCAATTTCTCACATCGTACACAAAAATAAACTCAAAATGGATAAAGGACCTGAACTTGAGACAGGAAACCATCAAAACCCTAGAGCAGAAAGCAGGAAACAACCTTCTTGACCTCCACCGCAGCAACCTCTTACTTGACACATCCCCCAAAGCAAGGGAATCAAGAGCAAAAATGAACTATTGGGACCTCATCAAGATGAAAAGCTTCTGCACGGCAAAGGAAACAACCCACAAAACTAATAGGCAACCAACAGAATGGGAAAAGATAGTTGCAAATGACATATCAGATAAAGGGTTAATATCCAAAATCTATAAGGAACTCACCAAACTCCACACCCAAAAAACAAACAACCCAGTGAAGAAATGGGCAGAAGATATGAACAGATACTTCTCCAACGAGGACATCTAGATGGCCAACAGACATATGAAACGATGCTCAGCATCCCTCCTCATCAGGGAACTACAAATCAAAACCACACTGAGATACCACCTCACTCTGGTCAGAGTGGCTAAAATGAGCAAATCAGAGAACGCGAGATGCTGACGAGGATGTGGAGAAACGGGCACCCTCCTACACTGTTGGTGGGATTGTAAACTGGTACAGCCCCTCTGGAAAACAGTGTGGAGGTTCCTCAAAAAATTAACAATAGAACTCCCCTACGACCCAAGAATAGCACTGCTAGGAATTTACCCAAAGGATATAGAAATGCTGAGGCATAGGAGCACATGTACCCCAATGTTCATAGCAGCACTCTCAACAATAGGCAAAACATGGAAAGAGCTTAAGTGTCCATCAACGGATGAATGGATCAAGAAGATGTGGTTTATCTATACCATGGAATACTACATGGCAATGAGAAAGAATGAAATCTGGCCTTGTGTAGCAACATGGATGGACCTTGAGGGTGTTATGCTGAGTGAAATAAGTCAGGCAGAGAAGGACAAATGTCATATGTTTGCACGTATAGGAGGATCTTAGAAGGATCTTAACGGAGGACCATGGGGGAGAAGAAGGGGGGAAATGGTGGGGGAAAAGGGGAGAGGCAAACCATGAGAGACTCTTGAATGCTGACAAAAACTGAGGACTGATGGGTGTGGGCGGGAGGGGGGAGGGGCACGGAGGGGGGCACTTGTGGAGATGAGCACTGGGTTTTATATGGAAACCAACTTGACAATAAACTATTTGTAAAAAAAAAATAAAAAAATAAAAAAAGAAATAAAACCTTATTTTCCATATAAAAAAAAGAAAAAAAAAAGAAAATATTCCAGAAAAAGGAATCTCTATGCCAAGATGGTTTCACCAGACAGGTCTACCAAACACTTAAAGAATAATTAACAGCAATTTACATAATCTCCTCCAGAAAATAAAAGAGGGGGGACTTCCTATAATTATTTTATGATTTAACTATTACTTTAATTCCAAAACAAGACAAAAGCACTACAAATAAAGAAAACTACAAAGCATTATTTCTCATGAACATACTTGAAATAAAACAAGAAACTATTAAAAATAAAATAAAAAATGCAAAAAAAGAATTATACAACTCATCATTGCATTCCCAACATATAACGGAGTTCTTGGCCCATTGCAAATGTTGGACACTGATTTGTGGGATGAATGAACGGATTAACTAATTAATTCTTACTGGACCATTCCACTCCACAGTCTTAAAGTCAGCTCAAATGCAACATAACTAAAAATTGACTTATTAATTTATGTATTCCTATTCCATTCTGCATAATGGCTGGTACTTACTCAGTATTACACATACAGTATGAAAGGATAAATGCATCAGTTAAAGACAAGCCACTACTATCCAACTTCCTCAACCTCAAATGAAAGGTTATACAAAATAGTAAATGGCATAGATTTTGGAGTCAAATATTATTACATTCAAATTCAGCTTTGCTATTTATCAAATGTGTGAACAGAAACAAATTTTTAAAGTCTTCTGTGCTTCCAAAAAACTTTTTCTCACCATCTACCATCACATTGTTAAGTCAGCGCCATATGTTTAGGCTTTTGTGGGTTTTGATTCTGTGGCAATCCATTTCCAGTACCAGTAGCTATTTTAGTCAGGCTAAGCAATATTAGGTTTTTGTAATAAAATAGACAAAAATCTCAGTGTTTTAACATTTATTTCTTGCTCATTGTACATGTTTTTCATGGATCAAATGGGATATTTTCTCTATATTATCCTTATCCAGGGACATAGGATAATGCAGTCTACAACCTCTGAATCCTCAGAGTTACAGCAGCAGGAAGAAGAAACCATGGAGAAACATTCATCAGTTCTTAATTGCTTCCAAAAATAAGTGACACTTTTTATTTCATTTATCAGAGAAACGAACATAGCCATACCTGACTTCAAGAAAATGTGACACTCCTCACTGTATAGAATGTTCCAGATTTAAAGTTAATGAAGATTAGTAATATTTGTCGTATATTTAATTAAAACAAATATTAATAAGTATTTGCCTTATATGGCATATATGATCCATCAGCAAACTCTGTCAACTCTACCTTCAAAATGTATCCTGAATCTGCCCACTTCTCATCTCCTACAATATTAATCTCTGTCACAGATTGAGATTTCAGAAAACAGATGTTGAGATGAAGTTATGAGTGCAAAAATTATATTGCAGAATATATCTGTAAGTGTTATCCAAGTAACAGAACCAGAGATTTCTTGAAAGGAATTGGTTCACCAACACTGGCTGTCTAACTTGCTTATACCAAGCCCCAAACCCCAGCACTCCAGCCCAACTTCCCTTCTTGGTTAAGCTTGCCCTAGTCCCAGCACAGCAGACCCCTCATCCAGAAGACAGGCACAAACCTCTGCCAACACCATGTCCCTAAATCCTGGAGTTTTAAAAGTCCGAAGGCTTGGCAGGGATAGAGTCTGGAAGGCACTGCTCTGCTTCTAGAGAGAAGACAGGCAAACAATCTGAAGGTAGACAGTTTGGAAACAGCGACCTGAAAAACTACTGGGACACACAGTGGGGAGAATATTCACTCCTCTTGGAGCGCAGCATTCATGGAGATGTCTCCTTGGGAACAAAAGAGCTTACTGGCACCATTTCCCTCCTCTGCCCCTCAGCATGAACACACAGCCACCATGGAAAGCAGTGCAGTGTCCACACTGGCTGCCTAACATGGTTACACCAAGATCAGTAATCTTGTGCTCTGATGGGACTGCCACTTTCTGTCAAGCTTGCCTCAGTCCCAGAGCAGTGGGCACGTTCCCCAGAAGACCAGCAGAAACTCCTGCACGCACCATGTCTCCCGAGCAGAGAGTTCAGCAGGGCTTCAGTTCTAGTGGAAGTAGTATCCGGTCTCATTTAACAAGCAGACCAGAGCACACCTACTTAAAACTCATTACCTCTGGTAAAGGAACAAACACTGCCCACTGCAGTCAAGGAGAGGCTCTGTGGATGATTGACCTAAAGAATAGAGCAGCTACAACACAACAGCAGAGTGTGCATACAGCCCATACCAGAGACTCTGTGAAGTGCAAGGCTCTGGACAAACATGATCTCTTCTTTATAAATCCATTACACTCAGCAGCAGGATATAAGTGGCTTTTTTAACACTCCTAAGAAGGCAGAGACTTAGACACAATACCAAGATAGAGGAATTCATCCCAAATGAAAGACCAAGATAAGGCCAGGCCAGAGATGTAAGTGAAACAGATATAAGTAACATACCTGATGGAGAATTTAAAGCAATGATACTAAAGATTCTCTCTGGACTTGAGAAAAGAATGGAAGACATTAGGGAGACAGACCCTTATCACAGAGATAAATGAGTTAAAAAATGAATCAGTCAGAAATGAAGAAAGCAATAACTGAGATTAGAAATAGTCTTGGTGAAACGAACATACGTCTGGAAGAAGCAAAGAAACAAATAAGTGATATAGAAGACAAAATAATGAAGCTTAAAAAAGAGAGAAAAAGGAATTATGGAACATAAGAATAGACTTACAGAACTCAGTGACTCCATCAAACATAATAACATTCATATTATAGGAGTCCCAGAAGAAGAAGAGAGAAAAGAGGGGCAGAAAACATTTCTGAGGAAATAATAGCTGAAAATTTCCCTAATTTGGGGAATGAAACAGACATCCAGATCCAGGAGGCACAGAGAATTCCATCAACAAAAGCAGTACAAAATCAACAAAAGCAGGACAACACCAAGACATATTGCAATTAAAATTGCAAAATATAGTGATAAAGAAAAAAATTATAAAAGCAGCCAGACAAAAGAAGTCCTTAACTTACAAAGGAAGACCAATAAGTCTAGCTAGAGATTTCTCAACAGAAGTTTGGCAAGCCAGAAAGGAGTGGCATAATATTTTCAAAGTGCTGAATGGGGAAGAATCTGCAGCCAAGAACACTCTATCCAGGAAGGCTATCATTTAGAATAAGAGAGATAAAGAGCTTCCCAGACAAACAAAAACAGAAGGAGTTCATGACCACTAAACCAGCAATGCAAGAAATATTAAAGGGGACTCTGAGTGGAAGGGACAGACCAAAAAGAACAGAATATCTCCAGAAATAAGAAAAAACAAGTAATAAAATGGCACTAACTACATATCTATCAATAATTACATTGAATGTAAATGGACTAAACATTCCACTCAAAAGACATAGGATGTCAGAATGGATGAAAAAAACAAGACCCATCTATATGCTGCCAGAAGAGATTCATTTTAGACCTAAAGATACCTGCAGATTGAAAGTGAGGGGATGGGGAAACACTTATCATGCAAGTGAACATCAAAAGAAAGGTGGAGTTGCAATACTTAACTCAGAAAAACTACTACTCTCTACCCTTCCCCTGCTCATTCTCTGTCTCAAAAATAAATAAACATTAAAAATTTTTTTAAAAAAGAAAAATTTCCCAACAGACAAAAGTCCAGGAACAGATGGCTTAACAGGCAAATTATAACAAACATTTAAAGAAGAGATAATACCTATTCTTCTCAAATTATTCAAAAAAATAGAAAAAGAAGGAAAACTTCCAAACTCATTCTATTAGGTCAGCATTACTCTGATACCAAAACCAGATAAAGCCTCCACTAAAAAAGAGAACTACAGGTCAATATCTCTGAGGAACATGAATGTAAACATTTTCAATACAATACTAGCAAACCAAATCCAACAATACATTAAAAAAATCATTCACCACAATCAAGTGCAATTTACTCCTGTATTGCAACGGTGGTTGGGGTTTTCCCAGGCTGCAGGGCTGGTTCAGTATTCACAAATCAATCAATGTGATACACCACATTAATAAAAGAAATGGTAAGAACCATATGATCCTTTTAATAGATGCAGAAAAATCATTTGACAAAGTGCAACATCTATTCATGATAAAAATCCTGAAAAAAGTGTGGTTAGAAAGAATATACTTCAACATAATAAACGTCATATACAAAAAATATACAAAAAACCCCACAGCTAATATCATTATAAATGGGAAAAACAGAGCTTTTCTTCCTATGGTCAGGAACAAGACAGGGATGTCTACTTTCACCACTGTTATTTAACATAGTACTAGAAACCCTAGCCACAGCAATCAGACAACAAAAAGATATAAAAGCATCCAAATCAACAAGGAAAAAGTAAAACTTTCACTATTTGCAGATGCCATGATACTCTATATAGAAAACCCAAAAGTTACACCAAAAAAATTGCTAAAAATGACTTATGAATTCAGTGAAGTCACAGGGTACAAAAGCAACATACAGAAATCTGTTGCATTTCTATACATCACTAGGCAAACAGCAGAAAAAGAAATGAAGGAAGCAATCCCATTTAAATTTGCACCAAAAACCATAAGACAGCTAGGAACAAACCTAACCAAACACGTGAAGGATCTGTTCTGAAAGCTATAAAACATTGATGAAAGAAATTGAAGGGGATACAAAGGAATGGACAGTCCATGCTTATGGATTGGAAGAGCAAATCTTGTTAAAATGTCTATACTACCCTATTGAAATACCGCCAGCATTTTCACAGAGCTAGAACAAGCAATCCTAATGTTTATAGGGACCCACAAAAGGCCCCAAATAGCCAAAGCAATCTTGAAAAAGAAAAGCAAAGCTGGAGCCATCACAATTCCAGACTTCAAAGTTGTAGTGATCAAGACAATATGGTCATGGCACAAAAACAGGTACTTGGATCAATGCAATAAAATAGAAAACCCAGAAACGAACTCAAACTGTATGTTGAATTAATATTGAACAAAGCAGGAAAGGATATCCAATCGGAAAAAGACAATCTCTTCAAGAACTGGTGTTGGGGAAACAGGAAGACAACATACAGAAGAATGAAACTGGACAAGTTTATTAAAGCATACATAAAAATGCATTCAAAATGGATGAAAGACATAAATGTGAGACCTGAAACCATAAAAATCCTAGAGGAGTACACGGGTAGTACCCACTTTGACACCAGCCTTGGCAACTTCTTTCTAGATATGTCTCCTGCAAGGGAAACAAAAACAGAAATAAAAACTGGGGCTTTATCAAAATTGAAAGCTTCTGAACAGCTTAGGAAACAATCGAAACTAAAAGGCAAACTTATGGGATGGGTGAATATATTTGTAAATGACATATCTGATAAAAAGTATCTAAAATATATAAAGAACTTATAAAACTCAACACCTTAAAACATGAATAATCCCATAAAAATGGGCAAAAGATATGAACACACATTTCTCCAAATAAGATATACACATGACGAACAGACACATGAAAAGATGTTCATAATCATGTAGCATTAGGGAGATGCAAATCAAAACTACAATGAGCTATCAGCTCACACCTGTTATAGTGGCGCAAATCAACACCACAAGAACCAACAGGTGCTAGTGATGATGCTCTGCATCCTCTTACACTGTTGGTGGAAATGCAAACTTGAGCAGCCTCACTGGAAAATAGCATGAAGGATCTTCAAAAAGTTCAAAATAGACTACCCTAGATCCAGCAATCACACTACTGGGTATTTGCCCAAAGAATACAAAAACACCAATTCAAAGGGACACATGCACCCCTATGTTTATATCAGCATTATTTACAATAATCAAATTATGGAAGCAGTTCAACTGTCCAACGATAGATGAATGGATAAAGAAGCAGTGGTATATATATACAATGGAATATTATTCAGACCTAAAAAGAATGAAATCTTGTCATGTGCAATGACAATAGATGGAGCTAGAGAGTATAATGCTAATCTAAATAAATCAATCACAAAAAGACACATACCATATGATTTCACTCATATATCCAGCTTAAGAAACAAACAAATGAGCAAAGGAGAAAAAGACAAATCAAGAAAAAGGCTCTTAATTATAGAGAACAAACTGATGGTTACCAGAGGGGATAGATTAAATAGGTGCTGGGGATTAAGGAGTGTACTTACCATGATGAGCACCAGGTGATGTATGGCATTCTTGAATCACTATGTTGTACACCTGAAACTAATAAAATACTGTATGCTAAAAATTAAATAATAAATATATCATACCACACACACACACATACAAAGACATTCCATTTAGATTAGATATGCCATAAAGCAGGCTAAGTCATATGGACATGCATGCGTTCATCAGGGATATACAATACTTCCACTAGGGAAAGTCATTTCAGGGTGTGGCAGTGAATATTTTGTACAATAATACAAATGTCAATATTTGCTATAGTTTGTCCTTAAATTTTTAAACATTTACAAATCAGTTGGCTGGTGGGTGTTATAGCCTATTTCTTCCTGGGACATGTACTTGAGAAACTAGTTCTCACCAACTCCATGACAGAGGTACAGATCTGGTGTCCCAGATTTGGTTTTCACAGTAAAAGCAGAAATATTCCAGTCTTTTGGTCTGTAACACCCAAAAGAAGCCAGGTTCATCTTTAGGCACATGCAATTCTGGGTACACATTGTCCAAGAACGACTTGAAGCCCTTACACTGAAGCTTTACACAGAGCTGCCTCCTCTCTGTCATATCCCCAAAGGGTTCCAAGCCAGTGGAGAGATGGTGGTGGGAGTAGTAGAGCTCTTTACTTGTGGGGATGAGCACTGGGTGTTATATGGAAACCAACTTGACAATAAACTATTAAAAAAATAAGTTCTGGGGCACCTGGGTGGCTTAGTCGGTTAAGCGTCCGACTTTCGCTTAGGTCATGATCTCGCGGTTCGTGGGTTCGAGCCTCGCATCCGGCTCTGTGCTGACTGCCGGCTCAGAGTCTGGAGCCTGTTTCAGTCTGTGACTCCCTCTCTCTCTGACCCTCCCCTGCTCACGCTGTCTCTCTCTCTCTCTCTCCTAGAAATAAATAAAACATTAAAAAAATATTTAAAAAAAACAAAAAATAAATAAATTCATCCATCTACAATTCACCTGCTCAAACATTATTGGCTGCAGCCTTGTTACAGTAGTAGGGTTGAGTATACTTGTTTTAAAAATGACATTTTATGTCTTAATATCTGTCCAGACAGCATCAAGAAAGCTGCGACTACTGCAACATGGCAGCAATGTTGTTTTTGAAAATAAACTTCACATTTTATTTTCATTTATTTTTAAAATTTATTTATTTACTTTAAATTTTTTTTCATTTAAATTCTAGTTAGTTGACATACAGTGCAATATTGGTCTCAAGGGTAGAATTCAGTGATTCTTCCCTTACAGGCAACACCCAGTGTTCACAACAATCATGTGATTTCACTCATATGTGGAATTTAAGAAACAAAACAGATGAACGTACGTGAGGGGGGAAAAGAGAGAGAGGAAAACAAACTGTAAGAGAATCTTAAAAATCAATCCTACATTTTAAACCAGTTTCAGATTTGCATAATTACTATAAAGAGAGTAAAGACAGTTCCCATATACCCCAAAATCCCATTCCCCTATTATTATGATTTTATGTTAGTGAGGCACGTTTATAACATTAACAAAACTGATATTGATACATTATCATTAACCAAATGTGATACTCCGTTCAGACATTCTCAGTTTTTCTCTAATGTTCTTTTTGTGTTCTAAGATCCTATCCAGGATAATAACTCATATTTGGTAGTCGTGTCTTCTTAGGTTTCTTGTGGTTGTGACAGTTCTGTCAATTTCTGTGAGTTTTATGCCCCTGACAGTTTGAAATTAATATAAATTCTCTAGACTTCTTTAGCTTACTGTTAGCATGATGTGTCTTTCTGCATACTTCTACTATACCCTATCAGAATCACTATATTGCAAATAGGTGCTTGAGGACAATATACACTTGTGGATTTTATTTTATTTTATTTTATTTCTAATGTTTATTTATTTTTGAGAGGGAGACAGCAAGTAGAGGAGGGGCAGAGAAAGAGAGGGAGACAGAATCCCAAGCAGGCTCCATGCTGTCAGCCCAGAGCCTGATTTGGGGCCCAAACTCACAAACCGTGAGATCATGACCTGAGCCCAAACCAAGAGTCGAACGCTTAACCAACTGAGCCACCCAGTGCCCCTACACTTGTGAAGATGGGAGTGTGGGAGAGGGGAAGGGGAGTGATGGGCATGGGGGAAAGCACTTGTTGGGATGACCACTGGGTGTTATATGTAAACCAACTTGAGAATAAACTATTTAAGAAAATCAAATCAAATAAAATCAAATCAAAAAATAAAATAAAATAAAATTCACTGTGACTTTTGATTGCTATTTTTACAGTATTCCTATTTAAAGTGGTTACCAAAACACTTGCATTTATATCAACCCTGTTTATAGCTGTTTCCTACTCATTACAAGAGGCTTACTTTCCTTCCTTCTCTGTTTTAATTGAACATGTTATATAAAGCCAGTTTTTTTTCACCTCTTAGTGTATCACTTATAGGTCTTTAAAAACATTTTAGAGCTTTCCTTAGAGGTTACACATTGATTTTAAACTAATGTAAGGCCACCTTCAAATGACACTATGACAAATTGAGCAGGTAACTGACAATAGTTTTGCCCTGTTTACATGAATGTCATTCTTTTCACTTATTCATATGCTATAATAACCAGATACACTATAACTCTCATTATTTAAACATTTCTTTGCCATTTATTAAGAAAAAAATAAATACGTCTTATTGTATAAACAAGACACGTTTGATCTATTAAAAACAAGAAAAATTAACTTTATTTACCTTTATATATTTCTTCTCTGATTCACTTCCTTTTTGTATAAATCCAAAATTTTGACCTGTATCATTTTTATTATTTCCTCAATAAAATCTTTTCCATTTTTGCAGGATACGTCTAATGGTGATGATTCCATTTTTTTTTTTGTCTGAGAGAAGAGATTTTATTTACCATCTCTTTTTATAAAATATTGTTTACTAGACACATAAATGATCGTAGGTGGGTGAGTTATTTTTCTTTTGGCACTTTAACAAGATCTCCTATACTCTCTTCTTGCTTCATGGTTACTGACACGACTCCATTGTACTTTTCTTCTTGTTCCTCTACCAGTAAGCAGCTTTTGTCATTGTAGTTCTTTCTGTTCTTGGTGTGTGTGTGTGTTGTGTTGTGTGTGTGTGTGTCTGTGTCTGTGTGCGTGTGTGTGCGTGTTGGTCTGGCTTTCTTCAAGAATTCTTCTTTGTCTTTTCTTTAATTCCAATTTTAGGCCAAGAGGTAGCCTTTTTTGTTGTTGTTGTTGTTCGTTTTGTTTTGATAGCTGTGAGCATTCTGGATGTATGAGTCAGTGCCTATCAGTAATTTGGAAATTTCACAATCATCATTTTCCACTTATTTTTTCTGCTCTTTTTTCTCTTACTTCCATTTTGGGTATTCCATTCATGCATATGTCATATATTTTGAAATTGTACCACAGTTTTTGGGTGTTCTACTCTCCATTTTTTCATCTTTTTTCTACTTGTGTTTCACTTTGGGAAGCCCTCTTTGTCCCCTCTTCAAGTTCACAATTACTGACAATGCAAACAGAAACATTTTTCAGAGCTATTGTAGTAGTATGAATTCTGGCATTCTCCTTTTATTCCCTTTTACACTTTGCATCTATTTATCCCTTTTACAGCTTCTACATTTTCTATCTATTGTTGTACATTGTCTATGTTTCCAATTAGAAATCAATTTATCATAGAACATATTTATCATTTATGGTTTATCTTCCCTGTGTGATTATCCCACCTTCTGTGTCATATCAGAATTGGGTGTATACTGCTTCAAATATTTGTTCTTTCTGGGACTCAGATGATACAAACGTTAGCTCTTTAGCTTTAATCACAGCTCCCACCTCTCTGCCCATGTTTGTTTGCTTGTGCCATTTTCCCAAAAACTATATTCTGTTGATCTGTACTCAAGTTCACTGCTTTTATCTTCTGTCATCTACATTCTACAATGGAACCCAGCCAGCAAGTGTTTATTTTTTTTACTGTATTTTTAAATTTTTAATTTCATTTGGTACTTTTTGTATCATATCTGTAACTTGGGAAAGGTTTACTATTTTTAAATTTCACAGTAATCCATAATTACTCCTTCAAGAAATTATATACTGGTTACTTTAAAATCATTGCAAACTAGTCCCAACATCTGAGTCATCTCTGTTATTGTCAGGGCATTGCCATTGCTCATTTAAGTTTTAGCTTTCCTGGTTCCACATATGAAGAATGATTTTTTCCCTGTCCTGCATATTTTGGATACTATACAAAAAAGAGTCTTTATTCTTTCACAGTAAGTTGCCCTGTTATAAGATTTGGCCTGTCTGTTTTGGCCTACTTTGGTGGACTGTAGTTCCATAGTCATTTCAATAAATGAGTGAGTGAAGTGTTCTCAATTCTATAAGATAGAAAAGAATTAAAAAGGTTCTTCATCACAGACCCTTTATTTTCTATTCAAGATTAAACTGGGTGAGGTAAGAAATTATCTACACTGGTTTCCAGACCTGTCATGGTGAAGTTTCATTTCTTAGTGGATGAATTACTTCAAGATTACAGCAGAGAAATTGTACACTCTTTTCTAACTCTCAGCAAAGAAACCCAGCCATCTCAGGTGGGAATGAAAAACAAAGAAACAAAAATAAAAAATGTTTCTTTTCCCCAGGGTCAGTGTTTGTGGACACGACCTGTTCACTGTCTCTCACATGTTAGATGACTCTTTTCTGGCAGACACACAAGTATAATTGAGAGAGAAAGCACCCAGCCACCACACTACTTCTCCTTTCTCATTTGGATATCTGAAGGGTTTGCTTCATCTATTGCAAAAAACAGATTTTATAACTAAGAAGCAAGCATGGGGCAATCAACAGGATAATAACAGAATTAATAATGATGAGGCACCCTGCTGTGTCCTTGCTCCTACTTTCCTACAGTATCTACTTTGAGCAGGAAGCTTTCATACCTTCAGTGCCTTGATTTTTCAGGAAGAGTTGAGTAAATCTACAACAAGTTTTCAGAGGAAGGAGGAAATGTCACATGGCAATGGGTGAGTCTGCAAGATTATGATGTCTCCATTTAGTTTCACATGACATATGAACATGATCAAAATTTAAAAATTTTTTTAAATATTTATTTATTTTGAGAGTGAGAGAGACAGAGCGTGAGCTGGGGAGAGAGAGGGAGACACAGAATCCGAAGCAAGCTTCAGGCTCTGAGCTGTCAACACAGTGCCTGACGCTGCGGCTCGAACTCACAAGCCGTGAGATCATGACCTGAGCCAAAGTCAGAGGATTAATGGACTGAGACACCCAGACGCCCCAGATGGAATATTTTTCAATCATCCAAAGACTAGATCCTGAGGTGTTTACATAATGGGAATTTCCCTCTCCCTGGTACTCTTCAGAATAGACTCACACAGCAAGAACCCATCAATCTACAAATGGTGTCGAGCCACATGCATCTACCTAGCTAGAGAATAGTGAGCGCTCAGATGGCAGGATCTTTATCTCAGGAAACACGAGTCTTAAAGGATGAACACTAAGAACAGAGGAGAATTGAGTCACAACCTTATGACATTGGGTAAAACGTGGTAGGGGAGCAAAGTTGACATTAAAAAGAACATCTCTTTTCCTTCCTGAATGGAAACGTATTATTAGCACAAAATGACATATGGGGTTCAAGAAATGCCTTCTAGGAAGTTTCTTTGATGCTCTGGCAGGACACCAGCAGGCTTTTGATGTTAATGTCATGGCAGGGGCTCATGGAACCAAATGCACATCAGACTCATTCTTTGTGATTATGGTCGGACATGCTGGCAACACAACCAGTGTGGCAGCTACCTCTGAGTATGGTAAGACTGCTAAGACTCTAGCACAGTTTCCCTAGTAGTGTGTTAGGCCTCGAACTCTCATGTCAGTGTGTGGCTGAGTTCATGTGATCCCACATATAACCTTTGATCAAGATGTGCAGATGGGCTGCAGGGAAAGCGTGGGAGCAGTGTATTAGTTTACAAGAGCTGCCATATAAAAAGCCACCCACTGGGTGGATTTAAGAGTAAAAGCTTATTTTCTCACAGTTCCAGAATTGGGGAAGGCAAGATCAAGGTACCGATACGGTTGGTTTCCCCTGAAACGTCTCTCCTTGGCTTGCACATGGACAGCCTCTTGCTGCCTCTTCACATGTTGTCCCTCTGTGTTCACACACCTCTGTTTTCTTACCGTGTGTCCTAGTCTACTCCTCTCACAAGGACACCAGTCATACTGGAATAGGGATCACCCTAACAGCTTCATTTCAACCTAAAGATATATTCAAGAGCCTGATCTTCAAGTACAGCCATATTCCGAGGTGCTGGGGGTTAAAGTCTTAATATATGTATATTGAGGGTACACGATTCAACCTATAACAGACAGGATCAGCTCTGACACACCTTGTCAGCCCCCTTTGTGCCACAATTTCCCATCATCAGAGAAGTGGCCAGAGTTAAAAGTGTGTCCCCTTCCTGACATGCAATATGCCTTGGGCTGTGCTGAGGAGATAGTGGGCTTCTTTCCCTTTCCCTTTTTATGTTTGCCATGATAAATGTAGTAAGTCAGAGGTGGGACGATGATCCATGACAGAAGGAAAATAATGTGCCCTAGAGGGACTAATCAGAACCCTGAACAAGCTACCTCAACCCTTCTCTAGGGGACTGTGTTCCCTCATCCTAACGTGGAGATAATTCTGCCTACCTGTGTTATAGGACAGAACAAGGTGGGGGGGGCAGTTATGCAAGTGCCTGGCAATGGAATGTGGTTCAATATTCATGAGTTTATCCCTTTCAGCGCACAATCATCTTTACCCTTGACTATGTTTTTGGTCCTAGGAGCCCTGCCTCTCCTACTCACTGGATTTTTTATTTCTGATCCAACAATCTTTCTTACCAATGCCCTATGGTAAGAAAAACTGGTTTTGCTTTAAAACAGTATATTCGTACAAAAAGCTTCTGCACAGGGAAGGAAACAATCAACAAAACTAAAAGGCAGACTACAGAATGGTAGAAGATATTTGCAAATGATATATCTGATAAAGGGTTAGCATTTAAAATCTATAAAGACCTTATTGGGGTGCCTGGGTGGCTCAGTGTTTTAAGCATCTGACTTTGGCTCATCTCATGATCTCATGGTTCATGACTTCAAGTCCTGCAACGGGTCAGCTCAAGCCCCATTTTGGGTGAGCATGAGCCCTGCATCGGGTGAGCTTGATCTCCACTTCAGGTGAGCAGGAGCCCCACTTTGGGTGAACTCTAGCCCTCTACTGATGAACCCCACTTCTCTCTCTCTCTCTCTCTCTCTCTCCATCTCTGGCCCTTGCTCACTTATGCCACCCCTCAAAAAAGAGAACTTACCAAACTCAACACCCAAAAAACAAAACCAAACAACACAGTTAAGAAATAGGGAGAAGACATGAATAGACACTTTTGTAAAGAATATATTGTATATATTAATATATATGTATATATATATTACTCAGCCATCAAAATTAATGAAAGATTGCCATTTGCAATGACATGGTTGAAACTAGAATGTATTACGCTAAGTGAAATAAGTATATCAATGCAAGACAAATATACAATTCACTTATATGTGGAATTTAAGAAACAAAAGAGACAGTGCTCGCTTCGGCAGCACATATACTAAGAAACAAAAGAGACAAACTTATGGGAAACGGGAGGAAGAGAAGAAAAGGAAGAAAAACTACAAGAGACTCTTAACAACAGAGAACAAATTGAGGGTTGATGGGGGCAGGTGGGTGGGTGATGGGCTATATGGGTGATGGGTATTAAGAAGGACACTTGTTGTGATGAGCACTGGGTGTTGTATGTTACTGATGAATCACTGAATTCTACTTCTGAAACCAGTACTTTACTGACTCATTAACTAATTGAAGTTAAAAAAAAAAAAAAAAGAATTGTACCTAATCCCAAAATGGGACCGTGGATTTCTCCAATGCAGTCATGGCTCTCTCATTCTCCTCTGCCGGGTGATGGTAATTCCGGCCTCCTCTATGCCTAACAGTGGTGGCCACGTGACTCAATTCTGCCCACCAAAGTTGATGGGGTATATGTAGGGGTCCCCTGTGAAAGATTCTGTCTCTTGATAAAAGGAAACTAGATCATTTTCTCACACCATACACACAAATAAACTCAAAATGGATAAAGGACCTGGGAATGTGAGACAGGAAACCATCAAAACCCTAGAGGAGAAAGCAGGAAACAACATCCTTGACCTCAACCGCAGCAATTTCTTACTTGACACATACCCAAAGGCAAGGGAACGTAGAATAAAAATGAACTATTGGGACTTCATCAAGATTAAAAGCTTCTGCACGGCAAAGGAAACAATCCATAAAACTAATAGGCAACCGACGGAATGGGAAAAGATAGTTGCAAATGACATATCAGATAATGGGTTATTATCCAAAATCTTTAAGGAACTCACCAAACTCCACACCTGAAAAACAAACAACCCAGTGAAGAAATGGGCCGAAGACATGAACAGACGCTTCTCCAAAGAGGACATCCAGATGGCCAACAGACACATGAAACGATGCTCAGCATCCCTCCTCATCAGGGAAATACACATCAAAACCACACTGAGGTAAAACCTCATGCCGGTCAGAGTGGCTAAAATGAGCAAGTCAGAGGACTCTGGATGCTGGCGAGGATGTGGACAAATGGGCACCCACCTACACCGTTGGTGGGAATGTGAACTGGTGCAGTCCCTCTGGAAAACAGTGTGGAGGTTCCTCAAAAATTTAACAATAGAACTCCCCTATGACCCAGCAATAGCACTGCTAGGAATTTACCCAAGGGATACAGGAGTGCTGATGCATAGGGGCACATGGACCCCAATGTTCATAGCAGCACTCTCAACAATTGCCAAAACATGGAAAGAGCCTAAGTGTCCATCAACGGACGAATGGATCAAGAAGATGTGGTTTATCTAAACAATGGAATACTACATGGCGATGAGAATGAATGAAATCTGGCCATGTGTGGCTACATGGATGGACCTTGAGCGTGTTCTGCTGAGCGAAATAAGTCAGGCAGAGAAGGACAGCTACCATATGTTTGCACGTATAGGAGGATTAGGGGGAATTTAATGGAGGACCGTGGGCGAGGGGAAGGGGGTAAAAGTGGGGGAGAGGGAGGGAGGCAAATCATGAAAGACTCTTGAATGCTGAGAACAAACTGAGAACAGATGGGGGTGAGGGGGGAGGAGTAGAGGGGTGATGGGCATGGAGGAGGGCACTTGTGTTGATGAACACTGGGTGTTATGTGGAAACCAAGTTGACAATAAACTATTAAAAAATAAATAAAAAAAATTTTAAAAAGGACATATGTGCAGAGGAATATTAATTCAGCCGTGAGAAAGAAGGATATCCTGCGATTTGTGACAGGGAATTAGAGGCAGACTCTTCTTCTGGTTCAGTCTTTACATTTTAGCAAGAAACTCTCAGAGGAGTGTTGCATTATTCCCCAAGGGGGCACATACTGTATGGCTGTCCCTCTTTTTATATTGCCAGCATAGGTCGCTGGCGTACTTTGAAGTTTAAAGTTGAGATATTTTGGGGTGCCCGGGTGGCTCAGTTGGTTAAGGATCCAACCTCAGCTCAGGTCATGATTTCACGGTTCATGGGTTCAAGCCCCACGTCAGGCTCTGTGTTGATAGCTCAGAGCCTGGAGCCTGCTTCGGATTCTGTGTCTCCCTCTCCCACCCCCGCCCCTCCCCTGCTCACACTCTGTCTCTCTCTCTCTTGCTCAAAAATAGATAATCATTAAAAAATTAAAGCTGAGATATTTTAAATCTATTAACCCTTCTTTTTTTTGTTTGTCTTTTATTTTTTTTCTTTCACAGTTTACTCTCAACTTGGTTTCCATATAACCCTTCTTTATTTATTAGATGGAGTTCTTCTCTGATGAGCAACTTCCCTCATCTTCTCTTCGGGAGCTAATGTTACAGTTCATGTGCCAAACATGGCATGGGATAATTGTTTCATTATTTCATTATTTGCCTCTGCTCACCCAACTTCAGAATAACGAGTTTATTTCCTAACATTTCATAAGGGTGACTGTGAGGTCTTTGTTTCTTTAGAGTCACTACGGACTCAATATTTAACCTCATTTGATGTGTTTAGGTCCATCTTAGTTATTATTCTTACTGACACTCAATTTGGCCCTAAGCGATGCACACTCAATCTGAATCTGCCTACATAGGAGCGAGCACAAAGCAGGTGCTTAGTAAATGTGTGCTTTGAGTATGTCAAATAAGTGAGTGAGGTGTATTGATATCATAACTTGATTGTTTTGTATGACATTATATTTCTGTGCCCGCCCCGCCATCAGGTGTTTGAAACTGACGTTATCCCTTTGCTGTCTTTGGTGTTACACTCACTCTCCTTCATTGGATCTTTCTACTTTCATGGGGGTGTGGTGGGAGACAAGTGACCTCAACTCATGGATTTCATTATCTTTTGGCTTCCAAGATTCATTCCCTACATGATCATTAGTCCTCACTCACACTTTTTCCTCTGTGCTCTGCTCATCTGTGCCATCATCTGCTACTGTTCTACTTCCTAGAAACTACTTCCCAGAAACTCCCAGAGCCCAAATTTCCCTCTTTCCCTAACACAGCTCCTCCCTACCACTGTCCAAGCACTCCTATGGGAGTAGTTTGTCAGCAAATCAACAAGTGTCTGTATTCTGCTTCTTCATCTCAATGGTTTTTCCAATTATGGCTGTGCATCTTGGATGCTGAGCGTTTGGCCCAAAAAAAATTATTTTACTTCTTCCAAGTTAGCCACCCTACCTATACTCCAAAACTTTGTTCTGTATCTTCCTCCATTCACCATTTTTCTTATTGCAATCATCCCTCATAATCTCCTCAGGATTATCTCTTACTTCAGGAAGGAAACATAAGTCCTCATAAGAGAACTCCACTAAATTATTCTTTATATATAATAGATGCTAGAAGCCTGTGTGGACTTATAATCTTTTTGTCCATGTTAAAACACCAAATCTACTATTTACTAGCTATGCGACCTTGGATAATCCCCTCAGCCCCCATAACATCCATTTCTTATCTGTAAAATGGAGTGATAGATTACATTCTTCACAGAATGGTAGGGAAAACAAAATGAGAGAATCCATAGAAAATAATTGAAATATGACCTGCTACTTAAAAACACTCAAGAAAAGTGAGTTGTTGGGGCACCTGGGTGGGTCAATCATCTGTTAAAAGTCTGACTTTGGCTCAGGTCATGATCTTACTGTTCATGGGTTCGAGCCCCGCATCGGGCTCTGTGCTGACAGTTAGCTTGGGGCCTGGAGCCTGTTTCAGATCCTGTGTCTCCCTCCAAAGTTTTTTATTAAGTGTAGGCAGTATCTGGCCATTACCTAAAAATTTCTTCTTAAAAACCAATTCTCTCTTTTATTAATAAACTCAAAGTTCTAAACAAATAAACTTGACACACTCACGCCATTACTTAAACCAAATAAATTTTGTCCAAAATTAGTTACTGTCTATTTAGCCCTGTCAATGTTTCTCTCTCTTGAGTGGATCTGCCTCCCCCTGAACCCCAAAGGTGTGGGCTTGTCAGGACATCCTCTCACAATTTCTCATTTCTTCTTTAAGATTTTAAAAATGATGCATCCTCTGTTCTCTAATAGAAATTTTACTAAGTAGCAGTCATGTTAACAGTCTCGTGATCAATGCAATTGACCCAGGTGAAGGAAACATCCCAGGTCTGTCCTGCTTCCTCACTAATACTGACCTTATGTGAACACAACTGCCTATCCCTTGATAAGTTTTCTCAGAGACATTTTAATAAGTCTATCCTAGGTTTACAGAATGTCTGAGAAAGTGTGCAGCATATGTGTATAGTATTGTCCAAGGGTCTCTTCACATTCCTACTCTCAGTTCTTTCTATTCATTGTGAATAGGCTTGCACATTCTTTCTATGTCACAACAAATAATTAAGCCATTACTGGAGGCAAAAAGAATGAAGGGGTTTGATATCTAATGCCTTGGGAATAGCACAGAACTAGTAAAATAGTGGTAGCCTCAGACTGAAACCATAAAGATCCAGGTCTGTTAGAACATTTTTTATACTCCTAAAGTCTGGAGAACAAAATTGTTACGTTATAAACCAGTCACCAATTTTTCAAGTATTTTGACTTGTTGTTGTTTTATTTATTTAATATCCAACCTTATGGCCTCATCTTGTACTAGAAAATTGTATTTTCCCAGGATATTTTTCTCTATTTCAGTTTGATCTAAAGATAATTTACAAACTAACTCTTTTAAGCTTTGGCTCAAATATTATAGAGTCTTTCTGAAGGTGAGATTCTATTGTTTAGTGTCTATGGACTTTGTTCATCTCAGACTTCTTAATCAGTTTAAATAGGCTGACATCCACAGCACCCTGTCATTACAATTAACTGGAGAAAGTTCCAACATGACGCTGATTTGTCCTTAGAAAAACCCACTACCAGTATGAGCAGTGAGTAGGGTTCCAAGCCTCCAGAAAGGGACAGGAAATCCTGAGGACCCAGGGTGTATTCTGAGGAGGTGCTGGTGAGTGAGGCAGGTATACTCATAATATATGTTGGTTAGAAAAATACAAGTGATCTGAGTTCAGTGCCTGTCTATGTGATTCATCACAGCATTTTGGGCTAGCCATTGTTCAGGCACCTGCACAAATGCTGTAAGTTGGGCAGGTTCAGTGGGACAAAGTTCTCCTTGGTGATTCCTTCCATGGACACAGAGTACTTTACATGAAAACAAGTTATAAACCCCATCCTTACACCACAGAAGTCATCAACAAAAGTTACAGGCTTATGGGGCCCTATGAATGAGAGAAAATCAAAAAGCTTCAGGGTTTCAAATTAAATGAGTGATTTTAAGTCACATTTCTTAGGTTCAGCTACATCTTCGTGTATTTCATGAGTGCCTCTCTAGTTAGTAATTTCTTCCTTTGGTTGCTGGGTTTCTGGGTAGTTAACCCATCTCCTGCCTCTATTTGTCCAATAGAAATTCTCATTTTTACTTGAATCTTTGAGTAAAATTGTAAATCAGTTGTGCCAGTCTAGGTTTAATCATTACATTGTCAAATTGCTCTCCCAGATCGTGTGAACAAAAATGAATGGAAAATTTCATTTTACAAATTCTACTTTTGGATTTAGCCCATGGCTGAGAACTAAGCAGGCCCAACGTACGGATGGCAGCGAGGGGTCAATCCACGCCCCACGTTGGGTCGGCGGTGGAGGAGTCGGAAGTGGTTGGGGTTTGGGGGAGGAGATCCGCTCACACACAAGAGGAGAGGGTTGAGCCGCCATATCTGCTGCCGCTGCCGCAGTTGCGAATGCAGTGTTGGGACTTAGCTGCTGCCACCCTGCCACTAAGGTTCGTGTCGCTCCCCCTTGGCCCTTCGCTCTTGCAGCCTTACCCCTGGCGGCGTAGCCCGCTCTTTCTGGCGTGTTAACTCCGCTCCCTCCCCGCCACCATCAGGTCCTCAGACCATGGATCTGGGCAGCGGCAGCAGCGATTCCGCGCCCGACTGCTGGGACCAGGTGGACATGGAAACCCCAGGTTCGGCCCCTAGCGGAGACGGAGCCTCCAACGCGGTGGCCGAAGCCCAGCGGGAGCATCTCAGCTCGGCCTTCAGCCGTCAGCTCAACGTCAACGCCAAACCCTTCGTGCCTAACGTACACGCCGCGGAGTTTGTGCCGTCCTTTCTCCGGGGCCCAGCCCAGCCGCAGACCCCCCCGGCGGACATCACCAGCATCGATGAAATCTGCATCGGCGCGGGCGACCCTCAAGGTAAAAGGCTGGGAAGGGGGGCACCTGTGGAACATATCAAAGAGGAACAGTTAGTGTGGCGTGAAGGTTCCAATTCAGCCATTACTATGGAACTTTCAGAACCTGTTGTAGAAAATGGAGAGGTGGAAATGGTCCTGGAAGAATCATGGGAGCACAATAAAGAAGTAAGTGAAGCTGAGCCAGGGGGTAGTTCCTTGGGAGATTCAGGGCCCCCAGAAGAGAGTGGCCAGGAAATGATGGAGAAAGAGGAAGTAAGAAAATCTAAATCTGTGGTCATGCCCTCAGGTGCCCCTAAAAAAGAACACGTAAATGTGGTATTCATTGGGCATGTAGATGCTGGAAAGTCAACCATTGGAGGACAAATTATGTTTTTGACAGGAATGGTTGACAAAAGGACACTTGAGAAATATGAAAGAGAAGCTAAGGAAAAAAACAGAGAAACTTGGTATTTGTCCTGGGCCTTAGATACAAATCAGGAAGAACGAGACAAGGGTAAAACAGTAGAAGTGGGTCGTGCCTATTTTGAAACAGAAAAGAAACATTTCACCATTTTAGATGCTCCTGGCCACAAGAGTTTTGTCCCAAATATGATTGGTGGTGCTTCTCAAGCTGATTTGGCTGTACTGGTAATCTCTGCCAGGAAAGGAGAATTTGAAACTGGATTTGAGAAAGGTGGACAGACAAGAGAACATGCAATGTTGGCAAAAACAGCAGGGGTAAAACATTTAGTAGTGCTTATCAATAAGATGGATGATCCCACAGTAAATTGGAGCAGCGAGAGATATGAAGAATGTAAAGAAAAACTGGTGCCCTTTTTGAAAAAAGTCGGCTTTAGTCCCAAAAAGGACATTCACTTTATGCCCTGCTCAGGGCTGACTGGGGCAAACATTAAAGAGCAATCAGATTTTTGCCCTTGGTACACTGGATTACCATTTATTCCATATTTGGATAATATGCCAAACTTCAACAGATCAATTGATGGACCAATTAGACTGCCAATTGTGGATAAGTACAAGGATATGGGCACTGTGGTCCTGGGAAAGCTGGAATCAGGATCCATTTTTAAAGGCCAGCAGCTTGTGATGATGCCGAACAAACACAATGTGGAAGTTCTTGGAATTCTTTCTGATGATGCTGAAACTGATTATGTAGCCCCAGGTGAAAACCTTAAAATCAGACTGAAAGGAATTGAAGAAGAAGAGATTCTTCCAGGATTCATACTTTGTGACCCTAATAATCTGTGCCATTCTGGACGCACATTCGATGTTCAGATAGTGATTATTGAGCATAAATCTATCATCTGCCCAGGCTATAATGCGGTGCTGCACATTCATACTTGTATTGAAGAAGTTGAGATAACAGCCTTAATCTCCTTAGTAGACAAAAAATCAGGAGAGAAAAGTAAGACACGGCCTCGCTTCGTGAAACAAGATCAAGTGTGCATTGCCCGTTTAAGGACAGCAGGAACTATCTGCCTTGAAACATTCAAGGATTTTCCTCAGATGGGTCGTTTTACTTTAAGAGATGAGGGTAAGACCATTGCAATTGGAAAAGTTCTGAAACTGGTCCCAGAGAAGGACTGAGCAGTTTTCTTGATGCCCCTGCACAATACTGTGAGAATTGACTACAGAAGTTCACCATCTTCTCTTATTTACTGCCCATTGACAGACTTTTCTTCATATTTTGCCAAGAGAAACTTCGCAGCAAAAATTCATGTTTTGTCAGCTTTCTCATGTTGAGATTTCGGTTATCACTATTGAATTTACCCACAACTTTCCTCCTCCCATGCCATTTTGCTTCCTTGGACAGAACCAGTAATAGCTTTGTAAGTGATGTGGGTGTAATTGTCTATAACAATGAAAAATTAATATATTTTTTAATTTTTCATTTTCCCTTAGGACATTTAGTCAACCCTTGTTCCATGCAGATCAGAGTGTGTCAGTGTGTGTGTACATGTTAAAAAGACAACTAACATGTCAATAAAATATTCCATTTGAAACTCTTACCAGTATCTGAAATGCTTTTGAGTATCTTTTAAAGTTTGTACATAATAGTTTTCAATGAGCTTTTTTACTTTCTTAGGTAATTGAATACATTTTATTACTTAGGCTTTTAAAAACTGTCCTACACTCACTGTTTTAAATGAGGCATCTGCAAACAATGCACAGGTTTGTATTAAAGGAAACATTTTCACTTTGAAAAAAATCTATTTGAGGGCTCTTCCGGGTGAACTTTGTTTTCTCTATCCAATTTGAATCAATAATAGAGCTCTTTTCTTTCCCCACTTATAATTTGAAAAAGAAAGGCCCATACCATCTATCAGGTCCCATAATGTTGAGCATTGACAAATTACAAATATACCCGGGGATTCAGATCATATGTTGACTAGACTCTTATCCATACCCCATCATCTTTTTCCCCCCAAAATTATATTTTAATACAGCAAAACAAAGAGGAAGAAATTTGCTAATTAGCTCTTATCATCTTAATATACCCCTTTGCTTTGTTCAGCACCATACTTGTAATGAGGGACACAGCACAATAAGGGGCCTGCCTATCAAGAAGATAAATGCTTGCAATAGGGTTGTAAGTCATTTACTGAAAAGTAAGGGTTAGTGTGGGTCCAGAGCTGGGAAATGAGACCATTCCACCCTTGTATTCTTCAGTACTGGGGTTAGTAGGAAAGCTGCAGGGTCATTTTTACAATCAGATCAAAATACATTTTTGGGCCAGAGATACTAGATTTGTCCCTGAATAGTGTCTTGAAGAAAACAATGAACTCTCAATCCTGAGGTGGCTACTTTCATTGCCAAGATATCAACTTTATAACCTGTGTAACAACAGCTGAAAGAACCTCAGTCCTGGTAAGTAGGTAATGACCCAGTGTAAACACCTGCCCAATGGTGAGCAGTGCCAGTTTCTCACACTTGTGGCCTGGTTGGACAGGGGTGGAGACTAGCTACCAGAACATCCTGGACCCATACTTAGGCAGAGACAGTGTCTCCTTCTTCATGGTCCACTTATTTGTGTACGCATTTACCTCCAGGGTTTCTAACTTGTCAGAGATAGCCACTGGTCTTATCATAGCATCAACAGCATGGTTCTTTGAATCATCTATCATAGATCTTTAGGGCACGCACGTGGGGAAACCAGGAATTTTATTTTGTCATATGTCAGCTAAACTAATCCACAGGGATACACCTGATGTTGTCTTGGGCCCAGTCCTTTAATAATCATACAATGTCAGTGGAAAGAGTTTCATCTTTATTTTAGAGTTCCTTCTCTTGCCTCTGTGCTTTGTATTTTGTACAAAATACAGGCCAATTCAGTGTTTGCCAGAAGTTTTGCCCTGCAGCCACTTAGATAATATTTCTGATGCTGGGGTGTGTAGGTGGCTCAGTTGGTTGAGTGTCCAGCTTTGGCTAAGGTCATGAGCTCCCGGTTTGTGGGTTCAAGCCCTTCATCAGGCTCTGCTGACAGCTCAGAGCCTGGTGCCTGCTTTGGATTCTGTGTCTTCTCTGCCCCTCCCCTGGTCGCACTCTGTCTCTCTCAAAAATAAATAAACATTAAAGAAATCTAAAAAAAATATTTCTGATGCTGAATCAGCCTCATTTTTCACAATTTTAGTCATTTACCAATATATTGGATTATTGTGGATCTCTTTCACTAATAGGCCAAAGCCACAAGGCAGAACAGAATTCTTTTTCTCCATCCAATATGGATAATTTCCCATCAAAAACTGGCTCCTAAATGTCTTTCTCTCTCTTTTTTAATTAAAAAATTAGAGAGCGAGAGAGACAGAGTGGGGGAGAGACAAAGAAAGAGGGAGACACAGAGTCCAAAACAGGCTCCAGGCTCTGAGCTGTCAGCATGGAGCCTGACGTGGGGCTTGAGCCCACAAATTATGAGATCATGACCTGAGCCGAAGTCATACACTTAACCAACTGAGCCACCCAAGCACCTCCTAAATGTATTTATTTCTCAAAAGCCAGTTATATAGCAATTTCTCCACCAAGCACTCTGAACTTTGTATGTGTATGTACCTTCAGAGAGCAGGACGTACATCTTTTGAAGTAGATTTTAGAAACTAATTCTTTTCATTTCAGTGAAAAACAGATCATCAAGTGATTGGAGACACCAGACTCTGGCTCTTTAGGAAACTGGATGTAAATTCATGGTAACATTTCTTTCAAACTTCCTGAACACCTTCCTTTATAGGTCTTAATGTCTGATGGTGGTGTCCAATACTGCAAACTTGGGGCTGTTCACAACCACAGTACTAGTTTTCCCTAAAGCACACAGAGTATTGTCCTTTCAGAAGTCCCATATTACTTCCATTTCACGCCAGTTTAACCTAACAGTCTTCAGAGCTTTATCTGGCAACCAAAATAATATAGAATCTCCCCCATGTCAGGCTGCATGCTATAAATACATTATGAACTTCCTGCTTAAGGCTTTCTCAATAAATGCCTACCCATTGGCTCTTGGCAACTTTTCTCCCAAGCCTCTTCCTTTATTTCTTTGGTCATTATGCGATAATCTGAAATTCAGGGAAAGGGGTAAACTTATTCTGTATTTCAGCAAAGACCCCAAAAAGGAAGAAAAGGGAAAGTTTGGACTAGGTAGAAGCTAGCAGACCTCCACTTTAATCACTTTGAGCATCTTTCTCCGGTACCCAGAACAAACTGCCAGTGCCTTTAATATCTACTATAGCTACTGTTCCTGTCTTCAAAAGACAAGTCCTTTCTCAAATTAAACATTTGTTTCACAATATCCTGATTCTGGTTTACTACAATGCATGAGCCTTGCTTTATGAAGTTTACTTAAAACATTTTGCAGTACAAATACTCAACTCATTTTAGTTAAAATGACCATTAAAAAAGAAACTCTCCAACAACCACAGAAGTTCTGCTAAAACCTGAGCATTTGAACATGTTCACATTGATCCAGATTTTATTTTCAAGATTCTTTCTGTATTTTCTGTTGAGACTGTTAGCATATTTGCATTTTTTATAGTTTTAAGTTACAATATCTACTCATGGTTGACTGGTGGAGGATGGGAGATGAAAATCTGATCCAAAGTTTCTCATCAGGACATCACTATTTCCACAGAGTGGAGAAAGTGCACTTACCTTAGGATTTAAGAGAGGCTTTTTCAAAACACACTGTGTTTATTAATGTTCAACAGATCACTTAAATCAGCAGGGGAAGGGAAAAGAAAAAAAGGACTTGCCATGTAACATGCCATGTATGAGGGGAAAAAAAGAAAAAAATTGCTTATATACAAGAGGGTACAGCTAATAATTTGACATCATAGCCTGTAAAATATTGAGCATTGGCTTCCCTCACAGCTCCATCCTGCACTTAACAATGTCAGATTGTTCCAGAGGAAATTTGTCTAAATTCTAGGGGATTCTCTTTTCCTTCACTCACCCTCAAAAATATTGTATAATTTATTTTATAAATCAGTCTATGAGAAGTTCAGGCTCTAAGAATCAGACATCAATAAAAAGTTCAGCAAAGCCCCTTATTTTCTGTAGATTAATTTGAGCAATCAGAATTTCCATAAACAGATAATTTCCAGACATTTCTCAGCCATCCCATGATGGTATCCCTCTCTGATTGCTGAACTTGAAAAGCCTGAACAGAGACTATTAAGACCTGTCCCCCTGTTTTAACATGAGAGGACAAAAATAAGAAAGAAAAAAAAAAACACCTATCCACTGTCAGGCTGCTGTACACAATTGTGTCACTGTATCTCTCACTTGATACAATATATATCTAGTATGCATCCAATTATAGCTCTTCTTTCACATTTGGAGCACTGAGAAAAAGGCTTCCTCAAGTCTCTAACAGTAACTTAGATGAATAATCTCCTCCAGAGACTGCTTTTACTAGCTCTACTAAAGTCTATCAGTGACCTTTTGCCACACCAATAAATTCACAGAAGAATACATTGTCACATGGCAAATGACTAAGAAAGACCCCAAATAGTTTCTGCAGATTTAACTGACAGTCCCTGGATTAAAGGTTAGTGTTTGATTTCTACCTTTGTATTTCTTTTGGCACCCTGCTTTAACTGATGTTCATGTAACATATATTACTTAGCTTTCTAAACTGCTTTAGCTTCTTTTGCCAAGTAGGTAGGGTATAAGTCAATAGATGAAATAAAATGGATTAATACATTTTTTAAACATCTAAAGGCTTAGCTCTGAGTGGTGCTAATGACAGAATGCTCCATTCCCACCTGTGTTCTTCAGTGCATAATAAACAAAAAAGAACTGTGGTCTGAAATAGTAGATGAGCTGCAGCTATGAATTTGACACATTTAAGAAGGGGATACAGAAGGTTTGAAGGGCAGGAGATATTTCTAAGGAGGCCTTAAACTTTTAAAGGATGGTGATTCAGGATGGATGAGAGGTGGCTTCATAAAATCCTGGTGGTGAGTAAAATATTGCATTGACCACAACTGAATGTAATTCAAGAATTGTTTGCCTCTATGGATAGCACACTATTCGAGGGCTGGAGGGAAGCTAGAGGCATGAGAAATCAGAAAATTCATAGCAGAATCTGAGCTGGGCCTGCAGGTAGCTGGGGGAGGGCGTATGAATGCACATCAGATTCATTCTGTAAGATGAAAAGGTCAAAACTACTAGCAATATCAGCAGCATGGAAGCCAACTCAGAATGGTGACATTGCCAAGACCCCCACGTGTAAGTGTTAGGCTCCACACCATCTACTAATGCCTGACGGAGTTAGCGGGATCCAAGATAACACATATGACTTAAGTGTGCATACTGCTAACAGCTACAATGAAGGGCAAGTTCTGCTTTAGGTCACCTTAGTGCTTCCACCTCTGCCAGAAGAGTCCATAATCAGAGAAGTGGTAGATATCAAAATGTCTTCTTTCTGCCTAGGAAGCAGTGGACCCCTCTTTCTTCCCCTTTTTATATTTCAGAAAATGATCTTGGTAAGCCAGAGAAGGAACTATGGCAGAGGAATGTGGCAGAGGTAAAGCAATGTGCTGTAGAGGCACTAATAAGAACCCCCCCCAAAAAGCCACCTCACCCCTTTTTTTCTGAGTCTCTGTTCCCCCATGTATGACATGGAAATAATGCTGGCTCACTGTGTTATGGGATTGTTGTGAGGCTAGAACAAGGTAGCAGTTTATGAAAGTGCCTGGAAATAGTATGTTGCTCAATGCTTATGAGTTTATTCCCCTCAGGGCATATTCAATCCTTATATTTATTTCTGTTTTGACCCTGGTATCTCTGCTTCTCCTTCTCACTGGAGTTGTTGATTGCTGACTCAATAGCTTTTCGTACCAAAACACTGTGGTAAGAAAATGGAATTTTTTAAACAATATTTTAATGTTTGTTTAGTTTTGAGAGAGAGAGAGAGACAGACAGAATCTGAAGCAGGTTCCAGGCTCTGAACTGTCAGCAAAGAGTGCAATGCAGGATTCAAACACAAACCTCAAGATCATGACCTGAGCCTAAGTTGGACGCTTAACTGACTGAGCCACCCAGGCACCTGGAAAACTGATTTTTAAAAAAGAAGCAATATGTTCGTTGTTATCATGTATGGATCATTATATCTGTAAATACATATACATTTCTTTTTCAAAAAAAAGAAGAAGCAATATGTTCAGTCTGGATGGGGTGAGGCTCAGAATTTTTCCAGTCCAATCATGGCTATCCCATTCCCCTTTGTCAGATGATGGTTTTGTTTTCAGCTTCCCTGATACCTAAGGGTGGCCATGTGGCCCAGTTCTGTCCAACAAAGTGTATGGGGAACATGTAGGGGATTTACAAAGATAAGACTGTTTCTTAATAAAAAGGATAGATGTGAGAAAAGAGGACGATGGTACTTGGAATGTGATGGAGATACCTGGAGCTGTTGTATACGCATTGTGACAAGCTTTTGGTCATACAGTCAACCTGCTGAAAATGGTTGAGTAGGAGGTTGGAAACTTTAATATATTTTTGGCATCTTTGTGCAGCTAAACCAATGCAAGAGTACTTCCATACTTCTTATTCTGGGGAGGGCGAGGTAAGGCCCTATTTATTTATACTATTGTCTCTAAACTTCAGCTGCATAGTAACCTCATTGAAAGTAGTTTTTAGAAATACCAATGCCCTGAATCCATACCCAGAAATGCTGATTAATTGGCCTATATTGTGGCTTTGGACATTTAAAAAAGCATTCTGTTGTAAATATGTGAGGTACATGACAAGAAGTAATATTATGAAGAAACCAGGTAGGTCTCACACAGCCTTCAACAATTAAGAATTCTTGGCCAGAGGCACCTGGGTGGCTCAGTTGGTTAAGGGTCTGACTTGGGTTCAGGTCATGATCTCACCATTCGTGGGTTCAAGCCCCACGTCGGGCTCTGTGCTGACAGCACTAACAGAGCCTGGAGCCTGCTTCAGATTCTGTGTGTGTCTCTCTACCCCTCCCCTACTCATGCTTTCTCTTTCTCTCTAATAAACATTAAAAAATTTAAAAAAAAAGAATTATTTGTTAATATTATTTCATCTGTACTCTCACATACTTCTCTCTACCCACAGGTTATTATGAAGCTAATCTTAAACATCATATCACTTAAAAGATTATTTCAGTATCTAAAAGATATAGACACTTTAAAAATATAAGCACAATAACATTATTGTATTTTAAAAATGAATTATAATTCCTAAATATCTTCAAATATTCATTCCTAACTTAAAATTTTCTAACTGTTTTATAGTTTTTCTTTTTTTAATTTTAATTGAAGTATAGTTGTCATACAATGTTATATTAGTTTCAGGTGTACAGCACAACAATTCAACATCTCTATACATTACTCAGTGCTTACCGTAAGTGTAGCCACCATCTGTAATCAATGTTATTACAATATTATTGACTCTATTTACTGTGCTATACTTTTCATTTCCATGACTTACTTATTTTGTAACTGGAAGTTTGTACCTCTTAGTCCCCTTCATTTATTTTGCCCATCCTCCAACTCTCCCCTGTGGCAACCAGTTTGTTCTCTGTATTTATGATTCTGTTTTTGATTTTAGATTCCACATATAATTAAATCATATGGTATTCATATTTCTATGTCTGACTTATTTCACATAGCATTATGGCCTCTAGGTCCATCCATGTTGTTACAAATGGCAAGAGCTCAATCTTTTTATAACTGAATAATATTCCCGTGTGTATATATACATATATATATACATATATATACACACACACATACACACACATGCCACATCTTTATCCATTCAACCATCAATGGACACTTATATATCTCCAGAGAGAAGCACACAGCACTACCTGTGAGATATTCTTTTCAGAAAGAAGGAGGAAGAGGAATAGGAACAAGAAGAAATATCTAACTTGAATCTAATAAAGGCTATGTCTCTAATGTGAAAATCAGATTTCATAAGTCACTCAGAGAAGGACAAATACTATACGATTTCACTCACATATGAAATTTAGAAACAAAACAAATGAACAAAGGGGGAAAAAGAGAGAGACAAACCAAGAAACAAACTCTTAACTATAGAGAACAAATTGATAGTTATCAGAGGGGATGTGGAGGAGCATGGGTGAAATAAATGATGGGGACTTAAGAGTACACTTATGTTGATGAGCACTGAGTAATGTATAGAATTGTTGAATCACTATATTGCATACCTGAAACTAATATAACACTGTATGTTTACTATACTGGAATTAAAATTTAAAAACTTAATAAAAAAAGAAAATCAGATTTCAAATATTTATTTAAAAATAAATATTTATTTCAACTCATGATCCAGTTTACTTGCCTGCATTATAAGTTGTTAATATGCCTACTAGGTCTCTTTCAATCTATAGATTCTTCTTCCTTCCTTTTGGTATTCTTGCAATTTGTTTATTAAATAATTTGGGTCTTTTACTTTCTAGAGGTTCATAGATTTACAGATGTCTTCCCTTTATCATTGTTAACATGTCCGTCTGTCTCCTGGCTTACCTATAAATTGTTAGACACAGAGCCTTTATTAGATACAAGTTGCTTTCTTTGTCTTCTTCCTTTTTTTTTTTTTCTTTTAGCAAGAATAGCTCACAGGTAGTACTGTATATTTCCATCTGGAGACACATAATGTCTGGTTGTCTCGCTCTTTTTTTTTTTAATGTTTTATTTATTTTTGAGAGAGACAGAGAGACAGCGTGAGCAGGGGAGGGTCAGAGAAAGAAGGAGACACAGAATTTGAAGCAGGCTCCAGGCTCTGAGCTGTCAGCACAGAACCTGACACAGGGCTCAAGCCCACGAACTATGAGATCACAACCTGAGCCAAAGTCAGACGCTCAACCAACTGAGCCACCCAGGCGCCCCAGGCTGTCTCTTTTTTTATGATGTTAGCATACACTGATGATTATCACCTAGATCTCATATTTCATTACAGATTATAGGATGAAGATAGTTTATTTATCCTTCTCACTTATTAGCTAGAATGCTTCTCTAGGGAGAATTTTCCCCACTTTAATTATGTGGTAACACAGTAGATATACAAATGGAAGGATCATTATTTGATTTTTTTCCTTCTATTTACCAGTTTCAAATTACGAATTTATTCCCTAGTGATTTTATAGGTTATCACAGAGTATATTTTCAGAATCACCATAAATATAATATTTAAAGGCACTTAATGTGTTTAAATATATTTAATAACTATTCTTATAGATGCTCAAATTGTTTCATTTTTAGGCATCTAGGCTCTTCAGATTAGCTCTTATTCTTTTTACATGATGACAGTAGTCCTTCCTCCTTTCTGGTACATCAAATTGTTCTAGTGTTACCTTATATATTTCCTGAAATTAGCTAATTCATCATGTAATCTTGATTTATTTTTGAATGGAAAGTGTTTTATAGAAAGCTAGATCATGGTACTTGGCTACATGCTACCAGGTTCATCACAGTTTCCGGTGCTTTGTAGGGGGCAGAGCTAAGAAATATATATTTTTGAAGTAAAATATAACATGAATTTATACTGATACCTCTCATTCAGATTCAGGGCTTCAGGATATACATCACTGATCTTTCATCAGTATATCCTTTCTCTGACAACACAAATCTTGACTCCCAGTGACACCAACAAAATTATTCATTACTGTTATTCTATAATTCACAACCAAAATTTAAAAAAAGAACATACCAACAATACCAATCACAATACTGATTCTGAAAACAGTTTAAAAGTTTCATCTGATTCTTTTGATTTTCAGGTTGTATTCCACTGGAAATTTACAGGACAAATGACTATATTTTAGAATCATCCAAAATAGTTTCTGTGTTGTAATACTACCAATTGGACGCATGATAAAGTCTATTAGATTAATTTTGCTTTTCATTGCTTTTATTTTATTTAGTTTTTATAAACAGGTAGGAAGTTTGCATAAGACAAAAGTCAAACCTACTAAAGAAAATATTTTAGCAAAGTCTAGTTTCTCCTCTTGTCCCTCCCAATCTGCACCTTCTGTGCCATGTGTATATTTTTATAGTTTGTTGATTATAATTCCACTTGTATTCATACTCATCATGTGTTATAAGTGATAATGTGCTGTACAACTTTACTCTTCTTGATTTTTTCACTCATCAATATATCCGGGAGAGCATTCCAAATCAATATATAGAAATAGTCATCATCCTTTTATATAGCTGCATAATATTCAATGTTTTATTTTTTGAGTCCTCTATTCATGGATATTTAATTATTCTAGTTTTTGTTATAATACATATTGCTACAATCAACAATTCTTTCATATTTTCCCAGTGTTTCTTTGATTTTGAGAATTGAGATTTATGGCACAACAGGTATATGCTAAATATTGATAAATTCTCCTCCATAAAAATTTTAGTATTTTGCACAGAGTTTGTCTCTTTTAGAAAATGTCCCAGTTGATTCTGACATTCTGGACAGGTTAAGAACCACTGGCTTAAGTTGTTGTTAGTTGTATTTTATTCTCATTGCGGTTTTATTTTGGTGTTGTTGTTATTGTTACTGGAACTAAATGTGTAACAACCTAATGCACAATTCATCATTGAGATGTTCCTACTGGATTTGATACTAGTAGAGGTTAAAGACTGTGCTGAATTCATCTCTACATTCACAATGGCTAGCACAGGGGCAGGAACAAAGCAGGTGCTTATATATATGCGTGATGGATATTAAATGAGGTAGTGAAATATAGTGGCATCATATTGGATTGCTTTCTTATAAAAATATATTAGTGTTCCTGCCCCTATATCAGATGTTTCATTCTCTCAAGGCATGGAGTGTATATTATTCATACATCATTTAGCAAACATTTATTTAGAGTGTACCATTTGACCAGCAGTGTTCTGGGTGGTGTAGATAGAATAGAAAACTAAACAGGTAAAATGTCTGTGCCCCTGTGGGGTTTATGTTTTAGTGGGGAGGGAGATATTAAACAAAATAAGAATCAAATATGAGCAGAGGAGGACTAAACGTTAAGAAGAAAATTAAAGCAGTGTAACAATGAAACTGACAGAGATTTTTGCTGTGGTTAGGCCTGCCTGTGCCTTTTAAGCAGAAACTGGAACTAAGTGAAAGATGGTTTGTCCTATAGAACGTTTTTGAATATTTATTGACTAAAAGAATGGTTATGATTGCCAAGAGAATCTTAAGTCTCTGGCTATGTTCCAGTCCCCAGATCAATGCACCCCTCCTTATTCCTGTGTGCTAAACTCCTCCCTTTCAATCCCTCTAAGATGGCCCACAAAGTCTGCCTGGGAGACACTGAGCCTTATTCCACAAAATCAATAATATATTAGATATATATCAAGCTTTACAACGAGATAATAGAAAAACACCACCTCAAGCATACAAGGAGATTCATAAAATTTTACTGTATGTCAGATCACAAAGAAAGTATCTTCAAAGTAGAAATAACACAGCCAGCATTCTTTTATCATAATAAAATCAAGGTAATTTTTAAAGAAGTCTTTGCATCAGAAAACTTTAAAAATCTATTAGGGAAGCAAAGTTGTACAACAAAAGCACACTGAGCCCATAAAACTATTAAAAGCTCTTGAATAACAGAAGAAAGACAAACCAAAATTGCAGCATTAAAAAAACAGTAATAATGGAAATCCTACATTTTATAATATGTAGGAAATATCTAAGCAGTTGTAGAGGAAATTTAATATTTAACTTTGATATCTAATTTTAATTTAATGTAAATTTAAATTTAATATTTGTATCAGTAAAATTAAAATAAAATTGGGGTGCCTGGGTGGCTCAGTAGATTAACCATCTGACTACTGATATCAGTTCAGGTCATGATCTTGAGTTTGTGAGATCGATCTCAGGGCAGCATGTCAGGTTCCATGCTGACAGCACAGAGGCTGTTTAGGATTCTCTCTCTCTCTCTCTCTGCCCTTGTCCCGCTCATACTCTCTCTCAAAATAAATAAATAAACACTAAAATAATAAAAAATAAAATAAAATTAATGAACTGAATTTTCAACTCCTAAAGTTAGGCAAAGAAAAAACAAGGTAAATAAAAAGAAATCACAAAAAAAAACAATGATGAAGATTATGAAAAACATTACAGATATAGGAAACAGAAAAATAGTGGAACTAAAGATATCAAAATACTGAATTTTTAAAAGAAATTAATAATAAAGAATCAACCACTAGTTAATGTAATAAATAAATAGAAAACATACATACACAAAATAAGAAATGAATACAGGAAAATAACCAGTAAGACAGAGAACATTTTAAAAATAATAATAAAATAATTTTTTGCACAATAAATCAAAAACCTAAACAAAAATAATGTCAAAAATAATTCTAATTGAGATGGAGATCTTAAATGAACCAATTTCCATAGAAGACATGGGGAGACTTATTAAAGAAATTTTTCACGGAAAAACACCAGGCCTTCAAATTTTCACAGAAGAATTTTACTAAAAACGTAATCACCAACTAATCACAATGCTACATATGTTATCAATCCTAATGCTACACAGTATACTCCAAAACATAGACGATAAGTAGAAATTCAAATTATTGTTATGAAATGACAATAACATTGATACCAAAACCTCATAAAAATGGTATGTTATAGGACAAGTTCAATTATGAATATTGATGCAAATCTCCTAGATATAATGTCAATAGACAGAATCCAACACCACATTAAGAAAATAATATACCATGAACAAGTGGGATTTATTTGTAAGCAATTAGAAACTGTTCAATAGTGGGGAAATATGTTAATATTATTCATATTATGATAGGCCTAAGGAGAAAAGTCATATACAAATCTCCAGAAATTCTGAAAAACAATCCAATGCAATCAACACTTATTCTAAAAAATTCAAAACAAAACAAAATAAAATTTTAAAAACTCAGCAAAATAGGATATAATGGGTACTTCCTATCTATCTGTCTATCTATCTATCTATCTATCTATCTATCTATACATATATATGTACGTGTATAATAGAGTATATATTTGTGTGTGTATCTAGAGATTCAGATACACAAACACAAGTACACAAAAGGAGTGTCTATTTTATATCAATACTAAAGTAAATACTAAAATTCACAATTAGAAACACAAGAGACCTTTCTGCTAAGGTCAAGAACAAGGAGAAAGTTGTCCATACTCTTTAAACTATTTCAACTTTCACTATTCAAACTTGTAGTGGAGCTATTAGCCAACACAATTAAAAAACAAACACACACAAAAAAACCCAAAAAACAATTTATAGGCATATGAATTACAAAGGGAATTGAGTTATATGATAGACTATATGATATTTGGACAAGTTGAGAAAGTAGTGATAAAACTACAGAAATAATAACAGATTTCGTAAATTTAGAAGGATATAAAATAATATACAAAACTCAATGAATTTTTATATATATAAACAATAATCAGAAATAAGGTGTAATGGAAGATTAAAATCTCATTTATAATAGCAACAAATAAAGTAACATTCTTAGGAATTAACTTGACAACAAATGTGGGAAAGCTATGTGAGGGAAAGTTTTAAAGATTCTTGAAAGCTATCGAAGTTGAAAAACTATATTTTCTTTTTGAATGGGAAGGCTCAACATCACTAAAATATAATTCGTTTACAAAGTTAATGCATTCTCGATATAAATATACAGCAAATCATTAATGTTTCCTAAAGACAAGTTGACTCTTAAGTTTCTCCGGAGGAAAAAAAAAACATGCAAGAATAGCTACAACACACTATGAAAAAAAAATATCAATGAGGGAAGACTGACAAAAAGACAAGCAAGGAGTGCCTGGGTGGCTCAGTTGGTTAAGTGTCTGACTCTTGGTTTTGGCTCAGGTCATGATCTCGAGGTTCATGGGAGCTCCATGTTGGACTCCGCGTAGCCTGCTTGGCATTCTCTCTCTCTGTCTTTCTCTGTCCTTCACCCATTTGTGCTCTTGCACTCTCTCTTTTTCAAAATAAATAAAGACATTTTTAAAAAAGACAAGCAAATAGAAATTTAATAATCAACTTGGAGAAATCATTTTCCCCCAAATGTATAAAAGATAAAGAGCTTAATATTCCAAATAGTGTGATTTTTAAAGTCAAGTAAAAAAGACCATAAATCCATTACAAAAAAAGCAAAAGAACAGAACCAATAGTTTAGAATCAGAAATACAAATGGCCCTTAAATATATGAAAAGATGTCAAATAGTAACAGAAATGTAAATTAAAATTACTTTGAAAAACTATTTCTCACCTACCAGGTTGTCTGTTCTGTTCCTATCTATTCTGATTCATGCACCATTATCTTTTTTTTTTTTTTTTTTTTTTTTACAAATAGTTTATTGTCAAATTAGTTTCTACATAACACTCAGTGCTCATCCCCAAAGTGCCCTCCTTCATGCCCATCCCCCCCTCCCCCCCACATCCATCAGTCCTCAGTTTTTGTCAGCATTCAAGAGTCTCTCATGGTTTGCCTCTCTCCCTTTCCCCCACCATTTCCGCCCTTCTTCTCCCCCTTGGTCCTCCGTCAAGTTCCTCCTAATCCTCCTATACGTGCAAACATATGGTATTTGTC
>NW_024082346.1:0-21296 GCF_003009895.1 Hyaena hyaena | reverse complement strand
TGAGGATGACAGCTTTGTAGTAGAGGCTGAAGTCTGGGATGGTGATCCCTCCCGTTTTGGTTTTATTTTTCAGTATTACTTTCGCTATTCGGGGTCTTTTGTGGTTCCATACAAATTTTTGGATAGTTTGTTCTAGTTTTGAGAAGTATGCTGGTGCAATTTTGATTGGAATTGCATTGAATGTGTAGAGCATGCACCATTATCTTATGCATATATTGTTTTAGGTTTATTATACATTAAATACTAAGCCAACATTAATCAAGCTACCTTTAGAAGATAAGGAGTAGAGCTTGGTAAATAGATAATACTCAATAAGCACTAATTAACTTTGTTTCAATTCATTACAATCATAAATAATATAAGAGCTTGGTGCCCCTCCACACTTTGGAAAGCAATTGGCTTGCTTTAGCCAGTATTTCACATTGTACAAATGATCTATATGTGCATACACCTGCTTACAATAATAAAAATTATAAAAGCAATCCTGTCCCAATTATGGAACCAAATTACTTATGCGGTAGTGAATTCAATGGAAAACAAATTTTATTGACTCTATTTTCTCATTCTGAACTGACAAAGGAGATGGTGCTGGCAGCTGAGGAAAAGCTGCCTTTGGTGTGTCAGGTCTGAACAAGACTGGGTCAAGTGCATGGTTACCATAGCAACAACACAATCAGGATGCATCATCTCCCATAGCAACAGCATTGAGGGGGCCTAATGTCTGAGTAAAAGCTTTCTCTCCGTGTCAGGCCCTATTTGAATCCATATCTGTAGCGAAACCCTGGAGTGCTAGTTGCAAGGATAAAGAGAGGCCACAGACGCTAGAAGTATAAGGCATTTCAGCATTTTTATCCATTTTCAGACGCCACTGCCCACCACTATTACATTAAGGTATGGGAGAGCCACGCATGGGGATAACCCACTCAGAAAAAGACTTTTTTTAAAAGATTAAAACAGAAAAAAAGTGTTATCTCTATTCTAAGGCAGTCCGCATTACCTGCAACTTCCACAGCACACTCTCAGAAGGAAATCATCCAATGTTTCCAATGTCAAGTGAGGAGAGAACTACAAAACCACAACTGACACTACAATACTGTTGCTTTCAAACTGCACCCAATTAAGATGAAGAATATAACCTCCCCAATACTAAGAGCATTTAACTCAGCCTTCTTCATTTCCTACCAGTACCCACAACTTCTATCCAAAAAATAGGTGAAGCAACCTCAGCTAAAAGTGAATTGCTGCAGTAGATCCCTTGAAAATAGTCTACTTGGGGGCTAAAGGGATAAAAAGGGATCCCTATATGTAAACATCATGGCCAATCAATTCCTGCATATAATCCAGTGATCTATGTATAAAATATTACTGTCATTTCTAAGAGAAATGGAATAAGCTAAAGGTGTAATCTTATTCCCTACATTTATCCAACATTTATTTTTTCCTGTAAAATTTATTGCTTTATTTTTTCTTTACAAATAGTTTATTGTCAAGTTGGTTTCCATATAACACCCAGTGCTATCCAACATTTATTATACAGCAGCCTGTATTCAAGTCATTGTGGGTACAAAAACTTACACATACGGACGTTGTATGATTTATAATGTTCTAACAACCTTTTGCAGGACTCATTTCACATCAACATAGGAGAGCTAACTCTGAGCCCCATGTTTGAAATCAGAAAATTGAAGGTTGAAGAGAAAGAGGCTGGTCACTAGAGGATTTTTCATGTGACTAAGGCCAAAAGCTCAGCATCCAAGATGCACAGCCATAATTGGAAAAACCATTGAGATGAAGAAGCAGAATACAGACACTTGTTGATTTGCTGACAAACTACTCCCATAGGAGTGCTTGGACAGTGGTAGGGAGGAGCTGTGTTAGGGAAAGAGGGAAATTTGGGCTCTGGGAGTTTCTGGGAAGTAGTTTCTTGGAAGTAGAACAGTAGCAGATGTTGGCACAGATGAGCAGAGCACAGAGGAAAAAGTGTGAGTGAGGACTAATGATCATGTAGGGAATGAATCTTGGAAGCCAAAAGATAATGAAATCCATGAGTTGAGGTCACTTGTCTCCCACCACACCCCCATGAAAGTAGAAAGATCCAATGAAGGAGAGTGAGTGTAACACCAAAGACAGCAAAGGGATAACGTCAGTTTCAAACACCTGATGGCGGGGCGGGCACAGAAATATAATGTCATACAAAACAATCAAGTTATGATATCAATACACCTCACTCACTTATTTGACATACTCAAAGCACACATTTACTAAGCACCTGCTTTGTGCTCGCTCCTATGTAGGCAGATTCAGATTGAGTGTGCATCGCTTAGGGCCAAATTGAGTGTCAGTAAGAATAATAACTAAGATGGACCTAAACACATCAAATGAGGTTAAATATTGAGTCCGTAGTGACTCTAAAGAAACAAAGACCTCACAGTCACCCTTATGAAATGTTAGGAAATAAACTCGTTATTCTGAAGTTGGGTGAGCAGAGGCAAATAATGAAATAATGAAACAATTATCCCATGCCATGTTTGGCACATGAACTGTAACATTAGCTCCCGAAGAGAAGATGAGGGAAGTTGCTCATCAGAGAAGAACTCCATCTAATAAATAAAGAAGGGTTATATGGAAACCAAGTTGAGAGTAAACTGTGAAAGAAAAAAAATAAAAGACAAACAAAAAAAAGAAGGGTTAATAGATTTAAAATATCTCAGCTTTAATTTTTTAATGATTATCTATTTTTGAGCAAGAGAGAGAGAGACAGAGTGTGAGCAGGGGAGGGGCGGGGGTGGGAGAGGGAGACACAGAATCCGAAGCAGGCTCCAGGCTCTGAGCTATCAACACAGAGCCTGACGTGGGGCTTGAACCCATGAACCGTGAAATCATGACCTGAGCTGAGGTTGGATCCTTAACCAACTGAGCCACCCGGGCACCCCAAAATATCTCAACTTTAAACTTCAAAGTACGCCAGCGACCTATGCTGGCAATATAAAAAGAGGGACAGCCATACAGTATGTGCCCCCTTGGGGAATAATGCAACACTCCTCTGAGAGTTTCTTGCTAAAATGTAAAGACTGAACCAGAAGAAGAGTCTGCCTCTAATTCCCTGTCACAAATCGCAGGATATCCTTCTTTCTCACGGCTGAATTAATATTCCTCTGCACATATGTCCTTTTTAAAATTTTTTTTATTTATTTTTTAATAGTTTATTGTCAACTTGGTTTCCACATAACACCCAGTGTTCATCAACACAAGTGCCCTCCTCCATGCCCATCACCCCTCTACTCCTCCCCCCTCACCCCCATCTGTTCTCAGTTTGTTCTCAGCATTCAAGAGTCTTTCATGATTTGCCTCCCTCCCTCTCCCCCACTTTTACCCCCTTCCCCTCGCCCACGGTCCTCCATTAAATTCCCCCTAATCCTCCTATACGTGCAAACATATGGTAGCTGTCCTTCTCTGCCTGACTTATTTCGCTCAGCAGAACACGCTCAAGGTCCATCCATGTAGCCACACATGGCCAGATTTCATTCATTCTCATCGCCATGTAGTATTCCATTGTTTAGATAAACCACATCTTCTTGATCCATTCGTCCGTTGATGGACACTTAGGCTCTTTCCATGTTTTGGCAATTGTTGAGAGTGCTGCTATGAACATTGGGGTCCATGTGCCCCTATGCATCAGCACTCCTGTATCCCTTGGGTAAATTCCTAGCAGTGCTATTGCTGGGTCATAGGGGAGTTCTATTGTCAGCTGCTGGCAGCTCAGAACTTGGAGCCTGTTTCAGATTCTGTGTCTCCCCCTCTCTCTGTCCCTCCCCTACTCGTGCTCTGTCTCTCTCTGTCTCAAAAATAAATAAAAAATTCCAAAAAATAAAAATTTAAAAAATAAAAAAAGTTATAGTCAAGTTTAGTACCATAACAAGGCTCTAGCAACTGTGTTTGAGCTGCTGAATTGTGGATGGATGCATTTAAAGAGCTCTTCTATGAGAGAAAAAGGCACAGAAAGTATATGATAACAAATTATAGCTGAAAATCTTTGTAGTCTGGGGAACAACACAGACATTAAAATCCAAGAAGCACACAGAACCCCCATTAGATTCAGCAAAAACTGAGCATCACTAAGGCATATCATAGACAAATTTACAAAATACACAGACAAGGAAAGAATCATAAAAGCAGCAATAGAATATTTATTTTTATTTTTTTTAATATTTTTATTTATTTCTAGGAGAGAGAGAGAGAGAGACAGCGTGAGTAGGGGAGGGTCAGAGAGAGAGGGATACACAGACTCTGAAACAGGCTCCAGGCTCTGAGCTGGTAGTCAGCACAGAGCCCGACGCGGGGCTCGAACCCACAAACCGTGAGATCATGACCTAAGCGAAAGTCGGACGCTTAACCGACTAAGCCACCTAGGCGCCCCAGCAATAGAATATTTAAAAAATAGTAACCTACAAGGGAAGACAAGTCAGGTTTGTAGGAGATATGTACACAGAATCTGGCAGTCCAGAAAGGAGTGGCAGATTAGATTCAACGTGCTGAATCGGAAAATATGCTGCCAAAAATTCATTATCAAACTAGGCTTTTATTCAGAATAGAAAGATTAAGAGTTTCCCAGACAAACAAAAACTAAAGGAGTTTGTGACCACTAAACCAGCTCTGTAAAAATTTGGGGGGGGGCGGTTCTTTGCGTGGAGAAAAAAAGAAAACCAGCAAAAGCGGCAGACTAATGATGACCAGAGAGCATCACCAGATTTTCTAAGGTAACACAAAGGCACTATATTCATATCTTTCAATACTCACTCAGTGTAAATGTACCAAATGCTCCAATCAAAAGACATAATGTATCAGAATATATATAAAAAAGACTCATGTGTATGCTGCCTACAAAAAGACTTCTTTTATTTTTTATCTTTAATATAGTTAATTGTCGAGTTGGATTCCATTAAACACCCAGTGCTCATCCTAACAAGTACTCTCCTGCATGTACACCACCCATTTTCCCCTCTCCTCCCACCCCATATCAACCCTTACTTTGCTCTCAGTATTTTAAGAGTCTCTTATGATTTGCGTCCCTCCCTCTCTATTTTTCCCCTCCTCCTCATCCATGGTCTTCTGGTAAGTTTCTCCTGATTCACATATGAGTGAAAACATATGAGATCTGTCTTTTTCTGCCTTACATATTTGGCTCAGCATAACACCATCAAGTTCCATTCACGTTGCTACAAATGGCCAGATTTCATTCTTTCTCATCACCATGTAGTATTCCATTGTTTAGATAAACCACATCTTCTGGATCCATTCGTCCGTTGATGGACATTTAGGCTCTTTCCAAGACTTGGCTATTGTAGAAAGTGCTGCTATGAACATTGGGATACATGTGTCCCTATGCATCAGCACTCCTGTATCCCTTGGGTAAATTTCCAGCAGTGCTATTGCTGGGTCATAGGGGAGTACGATTGTTAATTTTCTGAGGAACCTCCACACTGTTTTCCAGAGGGGCTGCACCAATTTACATTCCCACCAGCAGTGTAGGAGGGTGCCCATTTCTCCACATCCTTGCCAGGATCTATAGCCCACTGATTTGTTCATTTTAGCCACTCTGACTGGAGTGAGGTGGTATCTTAGTGTGGTTTTGATTTGTATGTCCCTGTTCAGGGACACTGAGCATCGTTTCATGTGTCTGTTGGCCATCTGGATGTCCTCTTTGGAGAAGTGTCTGTTCATGTCTACTGCCCATTTATTCACTGGATTCTTTGTTTTTCGGGTGCAGAGTTTGGTGAGTTCCTTATAGATTTCTGATACTAGTCCTTTATCTGATATGTCATTTGCAATTATCTTTTCCCATTCCATCGGTTGCCTATTGGTTTTATTGATTGTTTCCTTTGCAGTGCAGAAGCTTTTTATCTTGATGAGGTCCCAATAATTCATTATTGCTCTTGATTCCCTTGCCTTTGGGAATGTGTCAAGTAAGAAATTGCTGTGGTTGATGTCAGGAAGGTTGTTTTCTGCTTTCTCCTCTAGGGATTAGATGGGTTCTTGTCTCCCATTCAGGTCCTTCATCCATTTTGAGTTCCTTTTTGTGTATGGTGTAAGATGAGCACTGAGTGTTATGTGGAAACTAATTTGACAATAAACTATTTGTAAAAAAAATAAAAATAAAAATAAAATATTAAAAAAAAAAGAGATACTGCCCATATGTAACATCAGAACTTTATTCTATGACTAAACTGGATAAAACCCTTTAAAAAATCAACAACTGGAAATACACAGGAATAAAGGCTATTTTCTTCATTGTGAAAAAAAAAAAAAAAGAAAGTGATCTAGTTTCATTCTTCTGCATGTTGCTGTCCAGTTCTCCCTGCTGGGGAAGGGAGAACTCCCATCTGTTAAAGAGGCTGTCATTTTTTTTCATTGGATACTCTTTCCTGCTTTGTCAAAGATTAGTTGGCCATACTTTTGTGGGTCCAATTCTGACTTCTCTATTCTATTCCATTGGTCTATATGTCTGCTTTTGTGCCAATACCATACTGTCTTGATGATTACAACTTTTAGTAGAGGTAACGTCTGGGATTGTGATGCCTCCCGTTTTGGTTTTCTTCTTCAATATTACCTTGGCTATTCATGCTCTTTTGTGGTTCCATACAAATTTTAGGATAGTTTGTTCTAGCTTTGAAAAGAATGCTGGTGCAATTTTGATTGGGATTGCATTGAATGAGTAGATTTCTTTGGGAGATAATGACATTTTAACAATTTATATTCTTCCGATCCATGAGCATGGAATGCGTTTCCATTTCTTTGTGTCTTCTTCAATTTCCTTCATTAGTTTTCAGCATATAGATCTTTTATATCTTTGGTTAGGTTTATTCTTAGGTATTTTATGGACTTTTGTGCAATTTTGAATGGCATCCGTTTCTTGACTTCTCTTTCTGTTGCTTCATTATTGGTGTATAAAAATGCGACCGATTTCTGTAAGTTGATTTTGAACCCTGTGACATTGATGAATTAATGGATCAGTTCTAACAGACTTCTGTTGGAGTCTGTTGGGTTTTCCATGTAGAGTATCATGTCATCTGCGAAAAGTGAAAGTTTTACTTCTTTGCCAATTCTGCTGCCTTTTATTTCCTTTTGTTGCATGATTGCTGATGCTAGGACTTCCAGCACTATGTTAAACAACAATGGTGAGAGTGGCCATCCCTGTCGTGTTCCTGATCTGAGGGGGAAAGCTCTCAGTTTTTCCCCATTGAGGATGATGTTAGCTGGGGTCTTCTCATAGATGGCTTTTATGATGTTTAAGTAAGTTCCTTCTATCCTGACTTTCTTGAGGGCCTTTATTAAGAAAGGATGCTGTATTTTGTCAAATGCTTTTTCTGCATCTATTGACAGGATCATATGTTTTTTATCTTTCCTTTTGTTAATGTGATGTATCACATTGATTGATTTGCGAATATTGAACCAGCATAGAATTAGCATTTTTTGAAATGTTTAACGTTTTTTAATTTATTTCTGAGAAAGAGAGAGAGAGAGACAGAGTGAGAAGGGGAGTGTCTGATAGAGAGGGAGACACCGAATCCGAAACAGGCTCCAGGCTCTGAGCTAGCTGTCAGCACAGATCCCAATGCAGGGCTTGAACCCATGAACCGTGAGATCATGACCTGGGCCGAAGTTGGCCGCCCAACTGACTGAGCCACCCAGGCACCCCAGAATTATCGTTGTTTAAATGTTTAATTTATTTTTGAGATAGAGATAGAGACAGCGTGAGCAGGTGAGGGTCAGAGAGAGAGGGAGACACATAATCTGAAACAGGCTCCAGGCTCTGAGCTATTCCTCAGCACAGAGCCAGACGCGGGACCTGAACCCACGAACCGTGAGATCATGACTTGAGCCAAAGTCGGACGCTTAACCGACTGAGCCACCCAGGTGCCCCCAGAATTATCATTTTTAAATCAAGTTCCCATGTGATGTTACTGCTGATGCTCTGACAACCACACTTTGAGATCCACTGCATAAGACCAATAGTTTTCAATCTTGGTTGAAAATCATAATTATCTGTGTAAGTTTTAATATATGAGGATGTCTTATCCCTATTCCAGACTATTTGAATTACAATCTTTAGCAGTGGGACACAACATTTTTGGTGTACATAAGTTGAGATCTCTGTACTAGATTGTGACATTTTTTGAGGGCAGGTCTGACTCTTTTGTCTTTATCCATGGCCTGACCATATATATTAAATATATGTTGAATGAAGTGTCTTAAAATGGTTGTAGAATTTGATAACAGTGGAGGACAAATTATCCTTGGACGGGAAAGGTTTTAAAGATTAAAGGGGCATACAGGGCTGGTGCTTTTCCAAATGAAGAATGCTGCCTCTACCTCCTGTATCTCACTTACAAAGAGGGGTTTCAGAATTGTGTGGGACTTATGTCTATCAGAAATTATTATCCAATGCAGGAGGAGTATAGGAAACTTAAGTCCAAACATTGTTTGGTGATATGGCTTCGGCATAGGCACAGAGAAGAGCCCATCCTGGCTTTGCTTCCCATGGAACTTTAGAGAAGGGCTGGTTTTATCCATGGCCTGTTTTTATCTACCTCAGCATTTCCTACTCCCCATTTTCCTTCTGAAAGGAGCACTGGTAATGGCGAAAGCTACTGAGGTTCTGAAAATCAGACTCCAGGTGAGCAAATTTTCCCTCTGGCTTTCTTTATATTCAGCCTTGGTATCTCAGTTTAGCGTCAGATATTTTCTGTAGCCTCTCTTTCCTGTAGAGTCCCCATGACCCAGCTCTGTGCCTCAGGTACCTAGTCTCATCCTGTTAGGAAGTCACTATTTATGTGTTAATTTCTAGATGTCTTCCTAACAGTGATGTTACTATGCTGTTGTTAGCTCTAATGTATACATTTGCTGTTGTTAGCTCTAAGGTATCCTCATGGCATAGCTAAGAAAATGGACACTATAAGGTAAGCCTCCTGACAGAGCAGTATGCTTTTCTCACTATGTTTGCCTCTTCTTCCAGGCTTTTCCATTTGTGAAATGGAAATTTCCATAATTTCCATTTGTGAAATGAGGCATATTAAGACACTGTAACCCCTTTCCTGCCTATCCACTCCTCATTAATACAGAAGCTTTTGTCCATTATATAGCCAAGCTCTGGGGTCTTACCTATTGCTTTAGGACAGGGAGAAGTTCTAGGATGTGGCTCTTCATCTCAAAGAGGAAGAAATGAGTCGACCTATCCCCTCCCAGAGGATTCTCTATGGGGATATGAGGCTGGAAAATTATGAAAACATTCTCGCTTGGTAAGACTGCCCTATGTTTTATTTTAAGATTTGATATAGTCACTTCTTTTTTCTGTATTTTATTTCTTTTTCCTTATCTACCTTTTATTATTAATTTACCCATTCAATATAGATTGGGTGCCTACTATATTCAAGGCACTGTTCTAGATTTTGGAGATATTAATCACCATATCTGAAAGAGCATCCCCATAATTCTCTACTCCCTTACCAAGGTTTAATTTTTCTTCATATACTATTGCTGCCTTACATTTGTTTGTTCATTTGTTACTGTCTGTGTCCCAGGCTAAAAGAAGTCCCATGAAGATAAGAGACTCTGTCTAACCAATGCATCCAAGATATATAGAATAATTCCTAGGATATAGTAGGTCTTCAAAAAATTGTTGACTGAATTCTGAAATAAAAGGCATTATCCTTGCCATTGATATGTTTGCCCTCAAGAAACTCACAATCTATAGGGAAGACAGGCAAAAATCACTGAAATATTTGTACTTTCCTAAATGTACTAGGGTCTCTTATACCAGCTGTCTTGCTGCTTTCTGCCTATTCTTCAAGGTTCAGGATTTTATGTCTGCCTCTTTTCCATACATTCAACTAACATTTCCTGACTGCCTGCACTCTTCCAGGCACTGTCATTTTTAGGAGACAGGAGAATGCTAACAAGAATAAAAACATTCTGATATCTGCCCCACAAGCACTTAATTTAGAGAAGCATATAGACAAGGACAGTATTATGTGATATACACTTTGATAGGAGGAAGCACCTGGTCCTGTGGAAACCCACTGCATGGAACTCATCCTATAGAATGACAGGGAGACTTCATGGAAAACAAAATGTTTGAGCTAAATTTTAAAGGGATGGATTCATTAATTCAAACTTATCTATTAAATATTTGTTGAGCACTTTCTCTGTACCAAGCACTGTTCTAAGTACTGAAAATACAGTTTTAAATAAAACAAATACAAAGCTTACCCACTTAAAGCATATTTTCTAATGAAGGATGAGGTGGAATTAGCAAGATCAGGGAAGAAAATCAGTTCCAACAGAAGGAGCAATGTGACTGAAGACCTGGAAGACAACAAAAGCAAGGTTTGTTCAAGAAGCTTTAAGTAACAAATCGTTTAGTGTGGCTGGAATGGAGAGGACAGAGCCACAGTGGTGAGAGTTAATCCTTCAAAGGGCACCAGAGACAGATCATGCATGATTACTTATGCAAGATTCTTTATCCCACGTGTAGGGGAGAGTCAGTAAGTGTAGAAAAAAATGACATTTTTATCTAGGGAGGCTTACCTAACCATCTCTCTTCTCCTGTCTACAATCTGAGTTAGATCTTCTCTTTTGTCTCAATACCTCCCTGTGATCACCCTATCACAGCACCATAAACATTAAATACAACTTTTTACTGGGAAATATAATGCATATACAGGAAAATGTATGAAAGAAAATGTATATGGTATAATGGATAATTATAAAATGAACATCAAAATAACCGCTACCTAGTCAGGGATATAATATTGCTAATATCTCAGGAATCCCTAATGTGTTTCTTGCTTATCAAAATCCTCTTACCTCTCTTCAAAGGTAACTATTATCCAAAAGAGAAAAATTGACCCTTTTATCATATGATAATTTTTGACTTAAACTCAGTTTTGTCTGATATTTGTATAGCCACCCCTACTCTCTTTTAGTTACCATTTGACTGGAATATCTTTTTCCATCTCTTCACTTTCAGCCTGTGTGTGTACTTAAATCTAGAGTGAGTCTCTTCTAAAATTTGGAAATGAGAGTTAAGTCGTTATTTTTTAGTGATATACTTTGATTCTTTTTATTTTTTTGTATCTACAATAGTTTTTTTTTGTTTGTTTGAGGTTACCAAGAGACTTATATACAAATTTTTATAGTTATAAAAGTATATTTTAAGGTGATAACAACTTAACTTCAGTTGCATACAAAAATTGTATACTTTTACTCCATCTCCAGACTTCATAATTGATGTCAGAATTTACCTCTTATATTTTGAACTCATCAATAATTTTTGTGGTTATAGTTATTTGTCATATTTTTGTCTTTAAACTTTTATTCTAGGGTAAAAAGTGATTTATATACCATCAGTAAGTATTAAATCATTCTGTATTTGTCTATATATTAACCTTTATCATTGAGATTTATATTTTTATATGCTTTCATATGAAAGCTCTTTAGTGTCCTTTTTTTTTTTAAAAAAAGTTTATTTATTTTGGGAGAGAGAGAGAGGATCCCAAAAATCCCAAGCAGGCTCTGCACTGTCATCTCAGAGTTCAAACCCACAAATGAACTGAGAGATCATGACCTGAGCTGAAATCAAGAGTCCTACACTCAAGGTGCCCCAAGTCCTTTTGTTTAAACTCAAAGAATTTCCTTTAGTACTCTTGTAAGGCCAGAGTGAAAAGGTAACGTGCAGATGGGGTGAAAATATTTGCAAGGCATATATCTGCTAAGAGGTTAATATTCAGCAAATATAAAGAATTCCTAAAACTCAATAATAACAAAAAATCCAAACAAATTAAAAACTGGGCAAAGCACTTGGAGAGACATTTCTCCAAAGAAGATATACAGATGGTCAATTAGTACATGAAAAGATGCTCAACATTATTCATAAGTAGGTAAGTGTAAATCAAAACCACAATGAGATACAATATCATAACCATTAGGATGGTTATTAACAAATAAGTAAATTTTAAAAAAGTTTTATTGAAGATGCGGAGTGATTGGAACCCTGTACTGTGCCATTGGGAATCCACTACGATAGTTAGAAAACATTATGGTAGTTGCTTAAAGAAAAAATAGAACTACTTTATGATTCAGCAATTTCACTACTGAATGCAGGGACTTAAACAGATATTTGAGCAACAGTGTCCAAAACAGCTTTATACACAATAGCCAAAAGGTGGAAACAACACAAATGCACATAGACAGATGTATAGATAAACACACTATGGTATATTTATATAGTGTAATATTATTCAGCATTTAAAAAATGAAATCTGACAAATGCTACAACATGAGGAACATTGAAGCCATTATGGTAAGTGAAATAAGCCAGATACAAAAGGACACATATTATAAGATTTTCTAGCCACACTCATAGAGACAGAGTGGTGATTGCCAGGGCTGAATGGAGGAATGGTGAGGGTTTTTTGTTTTTTGTTTTTTGTTTTTTTCTTTTTTTAATGGATAGAGTTTCAGTTTGAGATGATGAGAAAGTTCTGGAAATGGATGGTGGTGATGGTTGCACAGCGTTATGAATGTATTTAATGCCACTGAACTGTATACTGAAAGTGGTTTAAATAATTGTATATCTATACATCTATATCTATTTAATCTATGTAATTTTTACTTGACGATCATCTCTAATCACAGCTACTTCTCCAAAGGTAATAATGTTTATCTTAGTCTTTTTAACCATTCCCAGTATTCCATAGTGTGGTTATACCATGTTTTATTTTAGAATTCCTTAATAATAATTTTTAAAGCTATTTCACTGATACAAATGGATGCTGCAGCGAAAGTATATATATATATATATTCCTGTGTATTAGGGGACATGTTTTTGTAGGCTAAAAACCAACAAATGGAATAACCAAGTTACATTATAAGAATGTTTTAAATTTTGATATGTATTGCTCAATCACACTCCAAACAGCTTTCACAGTAAGTAAGAGTGACATTTTCTCATAACTTCACCCTAATGATATATTATCTGTCTTTTAAAGTCTTTTCTACTCTTGTGGACATTATACAAAATGACATCTCATTATTGGGCTAATTTGGATTTGCTGGCTAATTAGTGAGGTTAATTCTTTGTTCATATATTTGTTGAACTGTGGATTTTCTCTTCATATTGTTTACCTAAATGTCTATAGGATTACTTCTTTTTTTATTGTACAAGTACTTTATTTAATTTTGATGTTAATCCTGAGTCATATAATATTGCAGATATTTTCTTCTGGCCTGTCAGTTATCTTTTTTAGAAAGCATTATTGAAATATAGTTTTAATACCTTATAATTCATCAATTTAAAGTATAAAATTCAATGGCTTTTAGTATATTCACAGAGTGGTATGGAAATCACTACAATCTGTTCTGGAATATTTTTATTACTCAACAGAAAACGTGTCATCAATTAGACATCACTGCCCAACACCCACTCCCCGCTAGAATTCAGTAATTCTACTTTCAGACAGTAATCTACCCTCTGTCTCCATAGATTTGCCCATTTTAGATATTTATTTATTTATTTATTTATTTATTTATTTTTAAATGTGTTATTTATTTATGAGAGAGAGAGAGAGACAGAGCGAGCAGGGGAGGGTCAGAGAGAGAGGGAGATACAGAATGTGAAACAGGCTCCAGGCTCTGAGCTAGATGTCAGCACAGAGCCCAACACGGGGCTCGAACCCACGAACCATGAGATCATGACCTGAGCCGAAGTCGGCTGCTTAACCGACTGAGCCACTATTTTAGATTTTTAATAAAATGGAACCATACAATAAATATCCTTTGTGATTGACTTCTTTCATTTACGATGTTTACATTCATTCATGTTGTAGCATCTAAGATTATTTCGTTAATTTTTATTGCCAAAATATCCATTTATATTTATATATCACATTTTATTCATTCCCTACTTAGTTAATTCATGTCTGTGATGTTTCCACTTTTTGGTTTTTGTGACTAGTGCTATTCTGAACATTCCTCATTTATGAACATTTATGTACAAGTTTTTGTATGCACATATGTTTTCATTAATTTTGAATATATACATAAGGATGGAATTGTTAGATCATATGCTAGCTCTATATTTAACACTATGAGGAACTAAGATACCACTTTTCAAAGCAACTGCAGCATTTTTTATTTTGACCTAAATTAGTTTATGATGGTTTCCATTTATCCACATTTCCAACATTGTTATTATTTTTCTTATTATAGTCATCCTCATGAGTGCAAAGTGATATCTCATTGTGGTTCTGATTTGCATTTTCCTGATGGCTGATGATGTTGAGCATTTTTTCATGTGCTTATTGGCAATATTTTCTTTGAAGAACAATTTATGCAGATCCTTGCCCATTTCTATATTAGATTATGTGCCTTTTTTGGTTTAATTTTAATAGTTCTCTATATTTTTTATACAAGTCTTTATGAGAAATGCGATTGTCAAGTATTTTTTCCTATTCTGTGCATTTTCCTTGTACTTTCTTTCTTGATGGTATCTTTTGATGGACAAAACTTGTTAATTTTAATGATATCAAATTCATCTATTTTTTCTTCAGTTACTTGTGCTTTTGATGTCATGTCCAAGAAACGATTGCCTAATCTAAGATCAAGGAAATTTGTACCATTGTTTCTTCTAAGAGTTTTATAGCTTTAGGTCTTATTTAGGTCTTTACCCTTTCAGGGTCAAATTTTTTTATCTGATGTGAAGTAGGAGTCCAGTACATTATTTTCCATGCATGTCAATGTCCAGTTATCACAGCACCATTTGTTGACAAGACTTCTTTTTCCAATTGTCTTGGCACCCTCATCAAAAGTCAATTGAGGGGCGCCTGGGTGGCTTAGTCGGTTGGGCGTCCGACTTTCGCTTAGGTCATGATCTCGCGGTTCGTGGGTTCGAGCCCCGCGTCGGGCTCTGTGCTGACTGCCGGCTCAGAGCCTGGAGCCTGTTTCAATCTGTGACTCCCTCTCTCTCTGACCCTCCCCTGCTCATGCTGTCTCTGTCTCTCTCTCCTAGAAATAAATAAAACATTAAAAAAAATTAAAAAAAAAAGTCAATTGACTAAACATGAGGGTTTATTTCTGGACTCTCAGTTCTATTCCAATGATATGTATAGCTATATATTGTTAGTATCACATGGGGCACCTGGGTGGCTCCGTCGGTTAAGCGGCCGGCTTTGGCTCAGGTCATGATCTCATGGTTCATGGGTTCGAGCCCCACGTCAGGCTCTGTGCTGATGGCTAGCTCAGAGCCTGGAGCCTGCTTCAGATCCTGTGTCTCCCTCTCTCTGACCCTCCCCTGCTCATGCTGTCTCTCTCTCTCTCTCTCAGAAAAAAAAGAGTCTCTTATGGTTTGCCTCCCTCTTTCTTTTTCCCCTCTTCCCTGATGTTCATGTGTTTTGTTTCTTAAATTCCACATGAGTCAAATCATATGGTACTTGTCTTTCTCTGACTGACTTTTTTCACTTACCATAATACACACTAGCTGCATTCATGTTTTCATGTTGTTGCAAATGGCAGGATTTTGTTCTTTTTAATGGCTGAGTAATATTCCAGTGTGTGTGTGTGTGTGTGTGTGTGTGTGTGTGTGTGTGTATCACCTCTTCTTTATCCATTCATCAGTCCATAGACATTTGGGCTCTTCATAAATTGGCTATTGTTGATAATGCTGCTATCAACATCATGGTGCGTGTGTCCCTTCAAATCAGTGTTTTTGTATCCTTTGGGTAAATACCTAACTGCAATTCCTGGGTCATAGAGTCATTCTATTTTTAACATTTTGAGGAAAAAAGTTGTTAATTTTAGCCATTCTGGCAGGTGTAAGGTGATATTTCATTATGGTTTGATTTGTAGTTTCCTAATGTTCAGTGATGTTGAGTATCTTATCATGTATCTGTTAAACATCTGTATATCTCCTTTGGTAAAATGTCCATTTATGTCTTTCTTTTGCTTAATTTCTGACTAGAACTGTTGGTACAGTTTTAAATATAATTTGTGACAAGAGATATATTTGCCTTAATCATGAACTCACAGAGATATCATTCAGTCTTTCTCCGTTAAGTGTAATGCTAGCTCTGGGTCTTTCTTAGATATCCTTTTTCAGTTTGAAGAAGTCATTTTCCTTTCCTAGTTTGTTGACTGGCTGTTTTTATTATAAAGCAGTGTTGAATTTTGTCATATACTATCTACATCTATTGAGGTGATAATGTGGCTGTTGTCCATAAACTACTAAATGTGGCTCTACATTGACTTTTGGATGTTTAACCAACTTTGAAAACTTGAGATTGTCAACATAAAATGAACAAACCTTTTAGAATTTTTTTTTTAAAAAAGGAAGAGTTTTATTCCAGCTCAAATGAGGACAGCTACCCAGGATACACAATCTTCACAAAGAACACAGTTCTCCAGAGAAAGAATCTTTTGTTTTGTTTTGTTTTGTTTTGTTTTTGAGAAGGAATGTTTAATACAGGGTTTTACTTGTTTTTGTTACATCAAGAGTTACAAATTATCATGATGAAGGACATTTCAGAAAATTACAAACTCTATCTTATGCTTAGGATGTGCAAGGCAGGCTTTGGAGTTATGGGAATGGAACGTAGGGAGATTTTTACTCTTATGTTTAGTTTGAAATGTTTCTTTTACGTTATTTGCTAATGAAGCAGATGTACAACGTGTGCTCAGGGCAGAAATAGAGCTTGTGCTTTGAACTCATTCTGACCTTGGTAAAAGTTAAAGTATAACTTTCTTGGGGGCCCAGGAGCAGGGTCTGCAAACATTAAAAGTTGAAAATTTCCTTATCATTTCCCCATTTCGATCAATAATCTTTTCCAGGAAAGCATTGATTGTCAGCCTTATTCTATGTCCCTCAGTATCAGCATGACTGGCTTGTGCACCTGGGTCTGTGAAGTCCCACATTGCTAGGTATGAATATATATACATTTTTTAACCTAGGGTTCCTTATTGGGAGAATTTATTGTAACATAAATAGTGAGAAGCTTAAAAGTAATATATGTCCTCTATTGAGTCCAATTAATGAGCAAAGGTAGTATGTGTGCTTGGCTTAGATTCTCTAGTTTTACATTTGATATAACATTTATAACAAAGATACATGGACAGTAAAAGAATTCCAATAAGTGCAATTTGAAGGTACCAATATGATGTTGGAATAGACTCAGAAGAAAAAAAATCCAAAGAATACTTTACATACATCTTGATAAAAGTGTAGGGAAATTTATGATTCTTTATGAGGAAAGATGGAGCATGTGCATTGAGCAAACATAATATATATTCCCATGTTTCTTTAGGATGGAAACTTAACATCAGAAGGGGGCAAAATTCATGCTCTGACATTAGGAGGTTTTCTGAGGATTAGGAGAAGAAGAGGCTATGGGTATGCTTCAGAAACTAGTATAACCTAGATTTGGTCTTAGGCTTGTTGTGTCTGGCAAGGAATGCAGGGCCTTGCTTGTTCATAGGCTGGAATCTTTGAGTTCAGGCATCTGCGAAGATAGCTAGTGACTTTGTTAGTGGAGTCTGAAAAGACACAATAGCTGATTAGGGGGAAACAATTGTCTGAAAAGCAAGTTTTTAACTTTTCCTTAGCTTTAATTTCATTAACCCTAAGGGGCATGGCTTCAATTTCCCCCTGAGTTATGATCATTTCTCAATCTTTAAGAATTGAAATCATGTTGGGCTCTGCGCTGACAGTGTGGAACCTGCTTGGGATTCTCTCTCTCCTCTCTCTCTCTGCTCCTAACCCACTTGAACTCTCTCTCTATCTCAAAATAAATAAAGAAACTTTAAAAATTAATGAAGGGGTGCATAAGTGGCCTGGTAGGTTGAACATATGACTCTTGATTTCATTTCAGGTCATGACCTCACTGTTCGTGAGATTGAGCCCCTCATTGGTCTCTGCGCTGACAGCATCGAGCCTGCTTGGGATTGTCTCTCTTCTCTCTATCTGCTCCTAACCCATTCTCTCTCTCTCTCTCTCTCTCTTCTCTCAATAAATAAATAAATAAATAAATAAATACCTAAAATATTTTTTAAAAAGAAAGTGAAATGATGACCATTCTGGTTACTTTTTATCTTATCATGTAAGGTAGCTTTGGATAAAGAGTAGTTTTTGCAAATCTTAGCTGTGACACGTCTATGCAGGGCTAAACATAAGTTTTTACTTTATAGGTCACAATAGCAAGGGAAATAGAAACAACATGATTCAGACATGCTAAGCATTTCTGTTGTAATTCATAATTGTCATTCCCTCATTCCATTTATATGGAACATGGGTCGATGTCAGTCTTTTGTAACTGCTTCAAACTGAATTAGGGTGCCGTAGGGGCTTTGGAATGGAAGGATTTGACATGGCGAAGGACACATTTAGTTCGTTCTGCTAATGGAGGGAACTATAAGAGATAGTTCCTCATCTGAGAACTTGGATATATTTCTACATAGTTTGGTACTACATGTAATCATTAATTTTATCCCCAAGTATATTTTAAAGAAAAGTAACAGTATAGTTGAATCGACCATTCCCTCTAAAATTAATCTGACATTGATGCATATCCAAGAGAATACATCAGTAAACCAGTCCCAGCCACCTTGGAAAGGGGGTTATGATGGTTAAGGCCTTCTTGTAGCCAAGTGGCTTGCTGCCTGATTTTATCTATATGGATTCTTATTCCCCAGAGGGAGTTAATATAGGTGTAGGAAGTGGTATTAGCCATTATATGGACACTGCCTTAGTTGGCAAGCAATCAGGTAATCAATAAGAGGTATTTTTTCGGAAACAAAAGAAAAATACAGGTTAGAGCAAATTATAAACCCAGTGCTTGAGTCCCTAGTGCTGACAGTGAGATTTTAGATGTCAGGCTTGAAGCTTCCTCAGATGAAGTGGGAGCAAGTAGCAGCATCTATCTGATGGATTTTTCTGGCTTGTAGGTCAAATGTCTCTGTTGATCCTTTTGAGTAGCCTATAGAGCAATAGGCACAGACATTGTCTCTATGAACTATTGTGACATTTCTGAATTTTACAGAAATTTCTCTGAAGTTTACCTCAAGTTGTCTAGCTTCAGTCTGCAGGGCTGGTAAGGCTGCTGGAAACTCTGTAAGCAGGGTATCAGGCTGACATTTCCAAGGGGCTCTATTGGCTCCATAAAGTCAACCTTCATTCCTTAAAGCTGTCTGGTCATATCTGAGTCTATGCATGTCTTTCTCAAATATGATATTCCATTCAAAGTCTGGTCATATAACCAATGTTTCCAACAGTATCTTGTTATAAGGAGAACAGATTTTTATTGAACTTACGTAAATAATTATAATTGTCATGAAAGAAAGAATATTCACTGAGAGTTTCTGAATTCTGGAGGGTTTAGGTAGGGAGAAAAGATAAATGCTTCAATTTGTCCAAAGGAATATTTTGTCAAATTTTTGTAAGTCATAGATACTTCGGGAGAAAAAGTTTCCTTAAATATGGAAGTGCAAACATTAGGAAGCCAGCAATATTTTCAAACAGGAGTCATTAAAAAACTATAATCATCTTCCTTAATTCATTCAGTCACATGTTATTAATTTTTGTTCTGTTTGAGTGTAGTTTTCCCATTAGTTTTGGAAATCCTACTCAGTTTAGTCTTATGTGTTAGGGGTATCAGAGATCTGTATTTGTCAAAAGTCCTTTTTGTGAATCTCCTTCAAGCTGAAACATATTTTGCAAGAACATCAGAACAATACTTATAAATGACAATGACTAAAAAATGGACATGATTTTATGAGACTCTGATAAGAGTTAATTACAATGCAGCTGCCAAGGAAATTTCATTATTTTTGTGACACACAATATTTTAATAATTAGAATTTTAGTGATGATATTATACCAGGACATATTAAAACCTTAGGAATTTTATGTGGTTTTAGAGTAGTTATAGCATTGACCCATGACCATACCCTAAGAAAGTTTATTATCATTTGTTTGACAATGCTTCCCATGTAACTTAACATATTAAATAAACAACCCTAAATATTCAAAAACACTTAACTTAGGATATTAATTTCTAGTCAGTTTGTTTAAAAAAAAAAAAAAAAAACCTCAGAAGGCCAGCATCTGGGTGGCTTAGTTGGTTGAGTGTCTGACTCTTGATATCTGCTCAGGCCATGATCCCAGGATCATGGGATCGAGCCCTGAATTGGGCTCCACACTCAATGTGGAGATTCTTAAGATTCTCTCTCTCTCCCAGTGCCCGACTCCCCGAATCCAGCTCGCTCGCCCTCTCTCTCTCTCTCTCTCAAAAATAAGACTGAAAACAAAATAAATCAGGGGTGCCTGGGTGGCTCAGTTGGTTAAGTGTCAGATTCTTGATTTTGGCTGTAATCATGATCTCATGGTGTGTGGGACTGGGTCCTGCAATGGGCTCTGTGCTGACAGCATGGAGTCAGCTTGGGATTCTCTCTCTCCCTCTCTCTCTGCCACTCCCCTGCTCATGTGCTCTCATTCTCTCTCTCTCAAAATAAATAAACATTAAAAAGAAAACAAAACAAAAACAAAAGAATTTTAAAAAATAGAATGTTTTAAATCATGTGCCTCCATAGGGTCATATATTATTATAAAATTTAATATTTATCTCTTTAACCAAAGTGGCCATAACAGATATTATGGAAGGTAGTATAGTCATTAGCAAAACTTATCTCCTTTAATATTGAGAAGATTTAGCTTTCTTAAGTAAACAAAGACCTGGTTAAACAAAATACAAAAACGTTGTTTAGAATTTTTTTTAAAAAGAGAAAATCAATAATCCAAGAAAGGCTTTTTCTTTTTAACAAAGAGAAAAGCCAAATTTTATTTTTATACCACTGTACTTTAAAAACTCACTTATTCCAACACTCATCAGTCTGACTACACATAAATCCATTTCCAAAGATATCCTTTCACAAACTTTCTATAACTTTCTTCTTCATTTAAATTTTGCGCTAAATTTTCCCTCTGAAAATAACTATTATCATTTCAGGACGAAATTACTTACTTTTCCATCAACAAAAATGTATTCTCATTCCTTCTAGTTTTCTTACATATCTCCTACCTTCCCATTACAGAGTTACTTTCTTTATCATTCTCAAGAAGATTAATTCACTCAGAAATACAAGCAAATATCAGGGAATACTATGAAAAATTATATGCCAACAAATTGGACAACTTAGAAGAAATGGACAAATCCCTAAACACACACTCACTACCAAAATTCACATGGAAAGAGATA